>NW_024060831.1:0-20255 GCF_016432855.1 Salvelinus namaycush
ATGGAACTATGACCCATGGTGGGGGAACCAACACCCCTGTGTGTTTAATGGATCTATGACCAAGGTGGTGGGAAAAACCACCAATGTGTGTAATGGGACTATGACAATGGTGGTAAAACACACCACTGGGTGTTAATGTGAACTATGACCCATGTGGTAAAACACACCACTGTGTGTTAATGGTACTATGACCCACTGGTGGGGGAACAACACCACTGTGTGTTAATGGAACTATGACCCATGGTGGTAAGGAACAACACCACTGTGTGTTAATGGAAACTATGACCCATGGTGGTAAACAACACCACTGTGTGTTAATTGAACTATGACCCATGGTGGGGGAACAACACCACTGTGTGTTAATGGAACTATGACCCATGGTGGGGGAACAACACCACTGTGTGTTAATGGGACTATGACCCATGGTGGGGGAAAACACCACTATGTGTTAATGGAACTATGACCCATGGTGGGGGAACAACACCACTGTGTGTTAATGGTACTATGACCCATGGTGGGGGAACAACACCACTGTGTGTTAATGGAACTATGACCCACGGTGGGGGAACAACACCACTGTGTGTTAATGGTACTATGACCCATGGTGGGGGAACAACACCACTGTTTGTTAATGGAACTATGACCCACGGTGGGGGAACAACACCACTGTGTGTTAATGGAACTATGACCCATGGTGGGGGAACAACACCACTGTGTGTTAATGGAACTATGACCCACGGTGGGGGAACAACACCACTGTGTGTTAATGGGACTATGACCCATGGTAGGGGAACAACACCACTCAATCAATCAATCAATTTTATTTTATATAGCCCTTCGTACATCAGCTAATATCTCGAAGTGCTGTACAGAAACCCAGCCTAAAACCCCAAACAGCTAGTAATGCAGGTGTAGAAGCACGGTGGCTAGGAAAAACTCCCTAGAAAGGCCAAAACCTAGGAAGAAACCTAGAGAGGAACCAGGCTATGAGGGGTGGCCAGTCCTCTTCTGGCTGTGCCGGGTGGAGATTATAACAAAACTATGCCAAGATGTTCAAAAATGTTCATAAGTGACAAGCATGGTCAAATAATAATCATGAATAATTTTCAGTTGGCTTTTCATAGCTGATCATTAAGAGTTGAAAAACAACAGGTCTGGGACAGGTGGCGGTTCCATAACCGCAGGCAGAACAGCTGAAACTGGAATAGCAGCAAGGCCAGGCGGACTGGGGACAGCAAGGAGTCACCACGGGCGGCAGTCCCGACGCATGGTCCTAGGGCCCAGGTCCTCCGAGAGAAAGAAAGAGAGAAGGAGAAAATTAGAGAGAGCCAAGATTTTCAAAATGTTCATAAATGACAAGCATGGTCAAATAATAATCAGGAATAAATCTCAGTTGGCTTTTCATAGCCGATCATTAAGAGTTGAAAACAGCAGGTCTGGGACAGGTAGGGGTTCCATAACCGCAGGCAGAACAGTTGAAACTGGAATAGCAGCAAGGCCAGGCGGACTGGGGACAGCAAGGAGTCACCACGGCCGGTAGTCCCGACGTATGGTCCTAGGGCTCAGGTCCTCCGAGAGAAAGAAAGAGAGAAGGAGAAAATTAGAGAGAGCCAAGATTTTCAAAATGTTCATAAATGACAAGCATGGTCAAATAATAATCAGGAATAAATCTCAGTTGGCTTTTCATAGCCGATCATTAAGAGTTGAAAACAGCAGGTCTGGGACAGGTAGGGGTTCCGTAACCGCAGGCAGAACAGTTGAAACTGGAATAGCAGCAAGGCCAGGCGGACTGGGGACAGCAAGGTGTCATCATGCCCGGTAGTCCTGACGTATGGTCCTAGGGCTCAGGTTCTGAGAGAAAGAGAGAACGAGAGAATTAGAGAGAGCATACTTATTAAATTCACACAGGACACTGGATAAGACAGGAGAAGTACTCCAGGTATAACCAACTGACCCTAGCCCCCCGACACATAAACTACTGCAGCATAAATACTGGAGGCTGAGACAGGAGCGGTCAGGAGACACTGTGGCCCCATCCGAAGAAACCCCCGGACAGGGCCAAACAGGAAGGATATAACCCCACCCACTTTGCCAAAGCACAGCCCCCGCACCACTAGAGGGATATCCTCAACCACCAACTTACAATCCTGAGACAAGGCCGAGTATAGCCCACAAAGATCTCCACCACAGCACAAACCAAGGGGGGGCGCCAACCCAGACAGGAAGATCACCACTGTGTGTTAATGGAACTATGACCCATGGTGGGGGAACAACACCACTGTGTGTTAATGGAACTATGACCCACGGTGGGGGAACAACACCACTGTGTGTTAATGGGACTATGACCCATGGTGGTAAAACAACACCACTGTGTGTTAATGGAACTATGACCCATGGTGGTAAAACAACACCACTGTGTGTTAATGGAACTATGACCCACGGTGGTAAAACAACACCACTGTGTGTTAATGGAACTATGACCCATGGTGGGGGAACAACACCACTGTGTGTTAATGGAACTATGACCCATGGTGGTAAAACAACACCACTGTGTGTTAATGGGACTATGACCCACGGTGGTAAAACAACACCACTGTGTGTTAATGGGACTATGACCCACGGTGGTAAAACAACACCACTGTGTGTTAATGGAACTATGACCCCTGTTGGTAAAACAACACCACTGTGTGTTAATGGGACTATGACCCATAGTGGGGGAACAACACCACTGTGTGTTAATGGTACTATGACCCATGGTGGGGGAACAACACCACTGTGTGTTAATGGAACTATGACCCATGGTGGAGGAACAACACCACTGTGTGTTAATGGAACTATGACCCATGGTAGGGGAACAACACCACTGTGTGTTAATGGAACTATGACCCATGGTGGTAAAACAACACCACTGTGTGTTAATGGAACTATGACCCATAGTGGGGGAACAACACCACTGTGTGTTAATGGAACTATGACCCACGGTGGGGGAACAACACCACTGTGTGTTAATGGAACTATGACCCATGGTGGGGGAACAACACCACTGTGTGTTAATGGAACTATGACCCATGGTGGTAAAACAACACCACTGTGTGTTAATGGAACTATGACCCATGGTGGGGGAACAACACCACTGTGTGTTAATGGAACTATGACCCACGGTGGGGGAACAACACCACTGTGTGTTAATGGAACTATGACCCACGGTGGGGGAACAACACCACTGTGTGTTAATGGAACTATGACCCATGGTGGGGGAACAACACCACTGTGTGTTAATGGAACTATGACCCATGGTGGTAAAACAACACCACTGTGTGTTAATGGAACTATGACCCATGGTGGGGGAACAACACCACTGTGTGTTAATGGAACTATGACCCATAGTGGGGGAACAACACCACTGTGTGTTAATGGAACTATGACCCACGGTGGGGGAACAACACCACTGTGTGTTAATGGAACTTTGACCCATGGTGGGGGAACAACACCACTGTGTGTTAATGGAACTATGACCCATGGTGGTAAAACAACACCACTGTGTGTTAATGGAACTATGACCCATGGTGGGGGAACAACACCACTGTGTGTTAATGGAACTATGACCCATGGTAGGGGAACAACACCACTGTGTGTTAATGGAACTATGACCCATGGTGGGGGAACAACACCACTGTGTGTTAATGGAACTATGACCCATGGTGGGGGAACAACACCACTGTGTGTTAATGGAACTATGACCCATGGTAGGGGAACAACACCACTGTGTGTTAATGGAACTATGACCCATGGTGGGGGAACAACACCACTGTGTGTTAATGGAACTATGACCCATGGTGGGGGAACAACACCACTGTGTGTTAATGGAACTATGACCCATGGTGGGGGAACAACACCACTGTGTGTTAATGGAACTATGACCCACGGTGGGGGAACAACACCACTGTGTGTTAATGGAACTATGACCCATGGTGGGGGAACAACACCACTGTGTGTTAATGGAACTATGACCCATGGTGGTAAAACAACACCACTGTGTGTTAATGGAACTATGACCCATGGTGGGGGAACAACACCACTGTGTGTTAATGGAACTATGACCCATGGTAGGGGAACAACACCACTGTGTGTTAATGGAACTATGACCCATGGTGGGGGAACAACACCACTGTGTGTTAATGGAACTATGACCCATGGTGGGGGAACAACACCACTGTGTGTTAATGGAACTATGACCCATGGTAGGGGAACAACACCACTGTGTGTTAATGGAACTATGACCCATGGTGGGGGAACAACACCACTGTGTGTTAATGGAACTATGACCCATGGTGGGGGAACAACACCACTGTGTGTTAATGGAACTATGACCCATGGTGGGGGAACAACACCACTGTGTGTTAATGGAACTATGACCCATGGTAGGGGAACAACACCACTGTGTGTTAATGGAACTATGACCCATGGTGGGGGAACAACACCACTGTGTGTTAATGGAACTATGACCCATGGTGGTAAAACAACACCACTGTGTGTTAATGGAACTATGACCCATAGTGGGGGAACAACACCACTGTGTGTTAATGGAACTATGACCCACGGTGGGGGAACAACACCACTGTGTGTTAATGGAACTATGACCCATGGTGGTAAAACAACACCACTGTGTGTTAATGGAACTATGACCCATAGTGGGGGAACAACACCACTGTGTGTTAATGGAACTATGACCCACGGTGGGGGAACAACACCACTGTGTGTTAATGGAACTATGACCCATGGTGGGGGAACAACACCACTGTGTGTTAATGGAACTATGACCCATGGTGGTAAAACAACACCACTGTGTGTTAATGGAACTATGACCCATGGTGGGGGAACAACACCACTGTGTGTTAATGGAACTATGACCCATGGTGGTAAAACAACACCATTGTGTGTTAATGGAACTATGACCCATGGTGGGGGAACAACACCACTGTGTGTTAATGGAACTATGACCCATGGTGGTAAAACAACACCATTGTGTGTTAATGGAACTATGACCCATGGTGGGGGAACAACACCACTGTGTGTTAATGGAACTATGACCCATGGTGGTAAAACAACACCACTGTGTGTTAATGGAACTATGACCCATGGTGGGGGAACAACACCACTGTGTGTTAATGGAACTATGACCCATGGTGGTAAAACAACACCACTGTGTGTTAATGGAACTATGACCCATGGTGGGGGAACAACACCACTGTGTGTTAATGGAACTATGACCCAGGGTGGGGGAACAACACCACTGTGTGTTAATGGAACTATGACCCATGGTGGGGGAACAACACCACTGTGTGTTAATGGAACTATGACCCATGGTGGGGGAACAACACCACTGTGTGTTAATGGAACTATGACCCATGGTGGGGGAACAACACCACTGTGTGTTAATGGAACTATGACCCATGGTGGGGGAACAACACCACTGTGTGTTAATGGAACTATGACCCATGGTGGGGGAACAACACCACTGTGTGTTAATGGAACTATGACCCATGGTAGGGGAACAACACCACTGTGTGTTAATGGAACTATGACCCACGGTGGGGGAACAACACCACTGTGTGTTAATGGGACTATGACCCATGGTGGGGGAACAACACCACTGTGTGTTAATGGAACTATGACCCACGGTGGGGGAACAACACCACTGTGTGTTAATGGAACTATGACCCACGGTGGGGGAACAACACCACTGTGTGTTAATGGGACTATGACCCACGGTGGGGGAACAACACCACTGTGTGTTAATGGAACTATGACCCATGGTGGGGGAACAACACCACTGTGTGTTAATGGAACTATGACCCATGGTGGGGGAACAACACCACTGTGTGTTAATGGAACTATGACCCATGGTGGGGGAACAACACCACTGTGTGTTAATGGAACTATGACCCATGGTGGGGGAACAACACCACTGTGTGTTAATGGAACTATGACCCATGGTGGTAAAACAACACCACTGTGTGTTAATGGAACTATGACCCATGGTGGGGGAACAACACCACTGTGTGTTAATGGAACTATGACCCACGGTGGGGGAACAACACCACTGTGTGTTAATGGAACTATGACCCATGGTGGGGGAACAACACCACTGTGTGTTAATGGAACTATGACCCATGGTGGGGGAACAACACCACTGTGTGTTAATGGAACTATGACCCATGGTGGGGGAACAACACCACTGTGTGTTAATGGAACTATGACCCATGGTGGTAAAACAACACCACTGTGTGTTAATGGAACTATGACCCATGGTGGGGGAACAACACCACTGTGTGTTAATGGAACTATGACCCATGGTGGGGGAACAACACCACTGTGTGTTAATGGAACTATGACCCATGGTGGGGGAACAACACCACTGTGTGTTAATGGAACTATGACCCATGGTGGGGGAACAACACCACTGTGTGTTAATGGGACTATGACCCATGGTGGGGGAACAACACCACTGTGTGTTAATGGAACTATGACCCATGGTGGGGGAACAACACCACTGTGTGTTAATGGAACTATGACCCATGGTGGGGGAACAACACCACTGTGTGTTAATGGAACTATGACCCATGGTGGGGGAACAACACCACTGTGTGTTAATGGAACTATGACCCATGGTGGGGGAACAACACCACTGTGTGTTAATGGAACTATGACCCATGGTGGTAAAACAACACCACTGTGTGTTAATGGAACTATGACCCATGGTGGGGGAACAACACCACTGTGTGTTAATGGAACTATGACCCACGGTGGGGGAACAACACCACTGTGTGTTAATGGAACTATGACCCATGGTGGGGGAACAACACCACTGTGTGTTAATGGAACTATGACCCATGGTGGGGGAACAACACCACTGTGTGTTAATGGAACTATGACCCATGGTGGGGGAACAACACCACTGTGTGTTAATGGAACTATGACCCATGGTGGTAAAACAACACCACTGTGTGTTAATGGAACTATGACCCATGGTGGGGGAACAACACCACTGTGTGTTAATGGAACTATGACCCATGGTGGGGGAACAACACCACTGTGTGTTAATGGAACTATGACCCATGGTGGGGGAACAACACCACTGTGTCTTAATGGAACTATGACCCATGGTGGGGGAACAACACCACTGTGTGTTAATGGAACTATGACCCATGGTGGGGGAACAACACCACTGTGTGTTAATGGGACTATGACCCATGGTGGGGGAACAACACCACTGTGTGTTAATGGAACTATGACCCATGGTGGGGGAACAACACCACTGTGTGTTAATGGAACTATGACCCATGGTGGGGGAACAACACCACTGTGTGTTAATGGAACTATGACCCATGGTGGGGGAACAACACCACTGTGTGTTAATGGAACTATGACCCATGGTGGGGGAACAACACCACTGTGTTGAGGGTGCATCAGCGGGGTTCTGGGTGTAAATAAGTGTGTGTGTGATTCTAATTCTGCTCTGCATGCGTTATGTGGTGTTTTATGTTGTACACAGAGGATATTTTTGCAAAATTCTGCATGTGTAACACTCGTTGTTGAAAGGATTGGACCAAGGTGCAGTGTGGAAGGCGTTCATCATGTTTTTTAATGTGAACCAGCAACAAAACAATGAAGAGTAACAAAACGAACTTGCAGCTTTGTAGCGCAAAAGGCTATAATACAAAAACAAGATCCCACACACAACAGGTGGAAAATGGCTGCCTAAATATGATCCCCAATCAGAGACAACGATAAACAGCTGTCTCTGATTGGGAACCATACCAGGCCAACATAGAAATACAAAAACTAGAGTACCCACCCTAGTCACACTCTGACCTAACCAACATAGAGAATAAAAAGGCTCTCTAAGGTCAGGGCGTGACAGCATGCAGAGTCTCAATTTGGTGTTTGTCCCATTTTGTGAATTCTTGGTTTTTGAGCGGACACCAGACCTCACAACCATAAAGGGCAATGGGTTCTAAGTATTTTTAGCCAGATCCTAAATGGTATGTTGAATTTTATGTTGCTTTTGATGGCATATAAGGCCCTTCTTGCCTTGTCTCTCTGTTCCTCTCTCAATTCAATTGAAGGGGCTTTATTGGCATAGGAAACATGTATTTACATTGCCAAAGCAAGTGATATGGATAAACACAAGTGAAATAAACAATAAAAAGTGAACAGTAAATATTACACTCACACAAGTTCCAAAATAATGAAGACATTTCAAATGTCATATTATGTCCATATACAAATCAAATCAAAATCAAATCAAATGTTATTTGTCATATGCGCCGAATACAAGAGGTGTAGTAGACCTTACAGTGAAATGCTGAATACAACAGGTGTAGTAGACCTTACAGTGAAATGCTTACCGACAAGCCCTTAACCAACAATGCAGTTTTAAGAAAAAAATAAGTGTTGAGAAAGTATTTACTAAATAAACTGAAGTAAACAATAAATAAATAAATACAAAAAAATAAGAAAATAGAAAAACAACAAATGAATAAATAGCAACAATAAAATAACAGTAATAAGGCTATACAGGGGGTACCGGTACTGAGTCAATGTGGCGGCTATATACAGGGGGTACCGGTACTGAGTCAATGTGGCGGCTATATACAGGGGGTACCGGTACTGAGTCAATGTGTGTGGCTATATCCAGGGGGTACCGGTACTGAGTCAATGTGTGGGGCTATATACAGGGGGTACCGGTACTGAGTCAATGTGTGGGGCTATATACAGGGGGTACCGGTACTGAGTCAATGTGTGTGGCTATATACAGGGGCTACCGGTACTGAGTCAATGTGTTGGGCTATATACAGGGGGTACCGGTACTGAGTCAATGTGTGGGGCTATATACAGGGGGTACCGGTACTGAGTCAATGTGTGGGGCTATATACAGGGGGTACCGGTACTGAGTCAATGTGTGGGGCTATATACAGGGGGTACCGGTACTGAGTCAATGTGTGGGGCTATATACAGGGGGTACCGGTACTGAGTCAATGTGTGTGGCTATATACAGGGGCTACCGGTACTGAGTCAATGTGTTGGGCACTGGTTAGTGAAGGTAATTGAGGTAATATGTACATGTAGGTGAAGGTAAAGTGACCATGCATAGATAATAAACAGGGAGTAGTAGCAACATTAAAATGGGGGGGGGGGGGGGGGGGGGTCAATGCAACAGTCTGGGTAGCCCTTTGATTAGCTATTCAGGAGTCTTATTGCTTTGGGGGTAGAAGCTGTTAAGGAGCCTTTTGGACCTAGACTTGGCACTCCGGTACCGCTTGCCGTGTGGTAGCAGAGAGAACAATCTATGACTAGGGAGTCTTTGGCACCTCCCCATTCACTGAATCTTCTTCCAGCCAGGACAATGCCGATGAAGAGACCAAACAAGATATACACAAAGCAAACCGCTTAACTTCACAACTATTGGCTAGCTATATATGAATCATAATGATGTACCTAACCAGATAGTTTAAAATACCCATCCCGGATCCGGGATCCTCCTCATCAAAAAAGCTGACTAGCATAGCCTAGCCTAGCCTAACGGGACAGGGATATCATATAATATAATTTTCATGAAATCACAAGTTCAATACAGCAAATGAAAGATAAACATCTTGTGAATCCAGCCAATATTTCCGATTTTTTAAGTGTTTTACAGCGAAAACACAATATATATTTCTATTAGCTCACTACAGTAGCCAAACACACAACGCAATTTACTCCCCGCAAAAATAGCTTGCACAAAACCGACAAAATAGAGATAAAATGAATCACTAACCTTGAACAAATTCATCAGATGACAGTCTTATAACATCATGTTATACAATACAATTATGTTTTGTTCGAAAATATGCATATTTAGAGCTACAAATCCTGATTATACATTGTGAATACGTAGCATCGATTCACCAGAATCTCCGGAGATATTTTGGACACTCACCTAATCTGACCAAAAGAACTCATCATAAACTTTACATAAAAATACTTGCTGTATGGCAAATGAAAGATACACTGGTTCTTAATGCAACCGCTGTGTTAGATTTAAAAAAATAACTTTACCATAACATACAGCTTGCGTTTGTAACGGCAGTCTAAGTCGTCCTCCTCCTCAGACGAGGAGAGGCGAGAAGGATCTGAGGACCAATGTGCAGCGTGGTAATTTTCCATTATTTAATAAACACAAAACAAGACACTATACAAAATGACAAAACAAACTAACCGTCACAGTCCTAGCTGGTGCAGACAAAACACAAAGACAGGAAACAACCACCCACAATCCCCAACACAAAACAAGCCACCTATATATGATTCTCAATCAGGGACAACGATTGACAGCTGTCTCTGATTGAGAACCATATTAGGCTGGACACAGAAACAGACGAACTAGACACACAACATAGAATTCCCACCCAGCTCACGTCCTGACCAACACTAAACAAGCAAAACACATAAGAACTCTGGTCAGGACGTTACAGCGTTATTGTGAGACAGCGCTCACCAAAACGGCGGAGAATAGGAGTCAACATTTTACACAGAAATACGAAATAACATCATAAATGTTTTCTTACTTTTGCTGAGCTTCCATCAGAATGTTGTACAAGGAGTCCTTGGTCCAGAATAAATCGTTGTTTGGTTTTAGAATGTCCATTTCTTCTGTCGAATTCGCGCCACAATGCTAGCCAAGGTTGCTAACAGTCTCTCAGAATTACATGGTTAATTCTGCTTGGTTACAGGGTTAATTATGCATGGTTACATGGTTAATTCTGCTTAGTTACCCTGTAGGGTTAATTCTGCTTGGTTACAGTGTTAATTCTGTATGGTTACATGGTTAATTTTCCTTGGTTACAGGGTTAATTCTGCATGGTTATATGGTTAATTCTGCTTGGTTACATGGTTAATTCTGCATGGTTACATGGTTAATTCTGCATGGTTACAGTGTTAATTCTGCATGGTTACAGTGTTAATTCTGCATGGTTACATGGTTAATTCTGCATGGTTACTTGGTTAATTCTGTATGGTTACATGGTTAATTCTGCTTGGTTACAGGGTTAATTATGCATGGTTACATAGTTAATTCTGCTTGGTTACAGTGTTAATTCTGCTTGGTTACAGGGTTAATTCTGCATGGTTACAGTGTTAATTCTGCATGGTTACATGGTTAATTCTGCATGGTTACATGGTTAATTCTGTATGGTTACATGGTTAATTCTGCTTGGTTACATGGTTAATTATGCATGGTTACAGTGTTAATTCTGCATGGTTACATGGTTAATTCTGCATGTTTACATGGTTAATTCTGCTTGGTTACAGGGTTAATTCTGCATGGTTACATGGTTAATTCTGCATGGTTACAGTGTTAATTCTGCATGGTTACATGGTTAATTCTGCTTCGTTACAGGGTTAATTCTGCATGGTTACATGGTTAATTCTGCATGGTTACAGTGTTAATTCTGGATGGTTACATGGTTAATTCTGCTTGGTTACAGTGTTAATTCTGTATGGTTACATGGTTAATTCTGCTTGGTTACAGGGTTAATTATGCTTGGTTACATGGTTAATTCTGCATGGTTACATTGTTAATTATGCATGGTTACAGGGTTAATTCTGCTTGGTTACAGGGTTAATTCTGCATGGTTACAGGGTTAATTCTGCATGGTTACAGTGTTAAAACAGAAACATCTCAAAGGTTAACAGTTTAGGTATTAATTCTGAGTGGTTAAGGTTAGGGCTCTGGTTTGGAGAAGGCTTAAAACGAAATAATTGTAAAAAATGACACCCTATTACCATCAAGTATCATCAAGTCTGCTCAGGGCTTGCTTGGGCATTGTGAACTGTGGTGGCGCGGTGTTCTGAGCTGCGTGCTCCGGCTGTGAGTGTGAAGAGTTCCTACCCAGTGCTGGGAAATCTAGTTTCTTTTTTTTTTTTTGTGAGGAAGGCATATGTGGACGTTCTCAGAACCTTTTAAAAAGTCTGAAATCGAAGTCTATTTCTAGTGATCAGGCTACACACACACACACACACACACACACACACACACACACACACACACACACACACACACACACACACACACACACACACACACACACACACACACACACACACATGCACACCTTTCCTCAAATTGTTACATTGCAACAAAAAGGTTCCTCTGTCAATAAGCCCCCCTGTAGGATAACAACACATCTCTAGTCTCAGAGTTGAACATCTCTCTCACCCGCTTCTTCTCCGAAATTGACACAAAGTTGAGAGTTGGCTGATGCCACCCACTCAATACAGCCTTTCCAGACACCGAAGTAGAGTTTGGTATTAGCCAGACTATATCTGTATGCCTTGAGGTGTAGCTTTTAACAGAGATTGCCTCATAGAGTTGCATCATCCTCGGTCGTCCTGATAAAATCTTCTTATCTCATATTACTTGAAGAACATGTTTCATGTCACTATCGATATAGCTGATTCACTCAACTGACATAATAATACACTGTTAGAGCAGAGTAGTACAATGCATTCATTCACTGTATTCTCCATAAACCTTCACACCGTCCGGCACCCTAATAGAACCATGTTATAAAAACGAAATGTCAATCATTGACAGTTCTTTCAGACATAATTGTTTATCTCAACTTTTTCTCACACAGTGCCAACAGAAAATGTTCATCCCCCCCACATTTTGTTGTGTTACAGCCTGAATTCAAAACGGATTCATATGTTTTATTCCCATTTTCCCACAATACCCCATCATGACAAAGTGAAAACATGTTTTTTAGAAGATTTTTGTTGTTGTTGCATATTTCTTAAAAATAAAAAACGGAAATATCTTATTTACATAATAGTTTTAAATTCAGGCTGTAACGCAACAAGATGTTGGAAAAAGTCAAGGAGTGGGAAAACTTTATGAAGGCGCTGTATGTCTCAGAACTTTCTCCGTAGCCTGGTCAACTCGAGATGTGTGGTGAAATGTATAAGTCATTGCATGCGGCATATTGACATTTTCATTGCGGCAAAAGTGGGAAGCAAGAGGATGATTAGCAGGCTATATAGTACATTTGCATACTAGGAGCGATAACCGCGTGCGTGCGGTAGGCTTTATACACGTCCCCGTCCCGAGATCATTCACGCGCTCAGCTCCGCTTAGCTCACTGGTTTTGAATGGCGTTGAGTGACGTCACGAAACGCGGCACACTGGTGAGACTGTTTAAAGCGGTGAAGCATTTCAGGATGGATCTCAGAGACTAGGAACAGAGGGACACGCTGTCTGAACACTCCATGCGCCCCAGACAGAAGACTTGATACATCGACACATACAGACAGAAGGCTTGATACATCGACACATACAGACAGCCGCAGACTGAGAGACTTGGAAGGATTTACTGAAACGGCGGCAAACTCTTATTTAAGTTTTTTTTTACAGCACATGTGATTTAGTTTTTTCCTCTAAAAAACGGTGGAGATGTTGCATCCCCGTAAAGTTTTAATCATCTTATTGCTGGTGGTCGCGGAATGCGGAGCGATATCGCAGATGGGGGCTCAGGTCGGCGACTGCCCGTCCCGCTGTCACTGCGAGGAGGACGGCATGCTTCAACGTGTCGACTGCTCGGATCTCGGGCTCACGGAAATTCCAGCCAACCTTAGCGTCTTTACTTCTTATCTGTAAGTCTCATTTTGGCTATTTTGTGCTTCGTGAGCGGTGAGAACGGGGCACCTGTGCACTTGGCACGGCACGGGCTTCTAGCTTACTAACTAACCAACTAGGAAAGAGCGCTTGTTTTCGTGCGTCTTTCTCTCTTTACTACAGTAATGAAGGCTAGTCAACTTTGACAGATATGAAGCCAGCCTCATTTGGTCTCGGCTCGCAGAGAGAGTAACGTGCAAGCTGTTTTTCAAATGTTAACCTTCACGTGGTACTTGTCAGGCAAAGAAACTATGGATAGGATTTAGTTGCATATAGTCTACATTTTATTTGCGTGTTTGGTCTGAATTTACATCAGATGATTTTGTATACCATTTTAGATTTACAAATATTATTTGGAGAAAAAAAGCGCTATGCTGATCGTGTCTTCTATGTTACAGATTAATTTAACTTGGCAAGTCAGTTATGAACAAATTCTTATTTTCAATGACGGCCTAGGAACAGTGGGTTAACTGCCTTGTCCAGGGGCAGAACGACAGATTTTGTACCTTGTCAGCTCAGGGACTCGATCTTGTAGCCTTTCGGTTAATAATCCAACGCTCCAACCATTAGGCTACCTGCCCCTAACTGCCGCTAACTTTAAACATAACTTAATCAACAATGGCTCAGTTGGTTCAATCATGGTGCAACTCCAGAATTGTTGTATCAATTATTTACATGGGCCACGTAGCCTACTGAGTAAATGCTTAAGTTAAGTTGGATATAGTTAATGCTGAATTAACACGTTTTTCTCCCGGTTCTATTACTGTTATTAATTAAATGCAGGTCTTATGCATACTTGTGTTGTATTGTGGAGTTGTTATACTTGTGTTGTATTGTGGAGTTGTTATACTGTGTTGTATTGTGGAGTTGTTATACTGTGTTGTGTTGTGGAGTTGTTATACTGTGTTGTATTGTGGAGTTGTTATACTGTGTTGTGGAGTTGTTATACTGTGTTGTATTGTGGAGTTGTTATACTGTGTTGTGGAGTTGTTATACTGTGTTGTGTTGTGGAGTTGTTATACTGTGTTGTGTTGTATTGTGGAGTTGTTATACTGTGTTGTGTTGTGGAGTTGTTATACTGTGTTGTGGAGTTGTTATACTGTGTTGTATTGTGGAGTTGTTATACTGTGTTGTGTTGTGGAGTTGTTATACTGTGTTGTGGAGTTGTTATACTGTGTTGTATTGTGGAGTTGTTATACTGTGTTGTATTGTGGAGTTGTTATACTGTGTTGTGGAGTTGTTATACTGTGTTGTATTGTGGAGTTGTTATACTGTGTTGTGGAGTTGTTATACTGTGTTGTGGAGTTGTTATACTGTGTTGTGGAGTTGTTATACTGTGTTGTGTTGTGTTGTGGAGTTGTTATACTGTGTTGTGGAGTTGTTATACTGTGTTGTATTGTGGAGTTGTTATACTGTGTTGTGGAGTTGTTATACTGTGTTGTGTTGTATTGTGGAGTTGTTATACTGTGTTGTATTGTGGAGTTGTTATACTGTGTTGTATTGTGGAGTTGTTATACTGTGTTGTATTGTGGAGTTGTTATACTGTGTTGTGGAGTTGTTATACTGTGTTGTGGAGTTGTTATACTGTGTTGTATTGTGGAGTTGTTATACTGTGTTGTGGAGTTGTTATACTGTGTTGTGTTGTGTTGTGGAGTTGTTATACTGTGTTGTGGAGTTGTTATACTGTGTTGTGGAGTTGTTATACTGTGTTGTGGAGTTGTTATACTGTGTTGTGGAGTTGTTATACTGTGTTGTATTGTGGAGTTGTTATACTGTGTTGTGGAGTTGTTATACTGTGTTGTGTTGTGTTGTGGAGTTGTTATACTGTATTGTGGAGTTGTTATACTGTGTTGTATTGTGGAGTTGTTATACTGTGTTGTATTGTGGAGTTGTTATACTGTGTTGTGGAGTTGTTATACTGTGTTGTGTTGTGGAGTTGTTATACTGTGTTGTATTGTGGAGTTGTTATACTGTGTTGTATTGTGGAGTTGTTATACTGTATTGTGGAGTTGTTATACTGTGTTGTGGAGTTGTTATACTGTGTTGTATTGTGGAGTTGTTATACTGTGTTGTATTGTGGAGTTGTTATACTGTGTTGTATTGTGGAGTTGTTATACTGTATTGTGGAGTTGTTATACTGTGTTGTGGAGTTGTTATACTGTGTTGTGGAGTTGTTATACTGTGTTGTATTGTGGAGTTGTTATACTGTATTGTGGAGTTGTTATACTGTGTTGTGGAGTTGTTATACTGTATTGTGGAGTTGTTATACTGTGTTGTATTGTGGAGTTGTTATACTGTGTTGTATTGTGGAGTTGTTATACTGTGTTGTATTGTGGAGTTGTTATACTGTATTGTGGAGTTGTTATACTGTGTTGTGGAGTTGTTATACTTGTGTTGTATTGTGGATTTGTTATACTGTGTTGTATTTTGGAGTTGTTATACTGTGTTGTGGAGTTGTTATACTGTGTTGTATTATGGAGTTGTTATACCTGTGATGTGTTATGCATATCTTCAGATCTTACAATATTATTAGAACATCTGAAATCCCAGGTGGAGTTTTTATCCCATGTAACAGAAACAAAACATCACATTTTTTAAAATTATTATTCTTATCATCTGATTTCAGAAACACTACCCACAGCCCCATGTTTAGTCTAGTTGCCCTGATCCTGACCCAGCTACATACAAATACATTTTAAAACATACATTCCTGGTGGTGTCGGTTCTCTCTATATTCCCCTGTCATCTATGGCAATTCAACAGGACACATAGAGATTTCACAGCTCCCCAGGAATAGCAGGCTCACTGCATGGCATGGAGAGCTACAGTATGTCTGGCTGCCAAGCTAGCACACTGTCCTGGCAGGACGAGGACCAGCTCTCAGTAGGGACCAGCCTGCCTGGCCCTGCAACGCTGGCATCAGACAGACAGGCATATCTTGATGTTTCACACACCTCAGAGGAGGAAAGATGAGAGAGCTGGTTGGCCGCTCTCGCTCTCTTCCTCTCTCTCTCTCTCTCTCTTTTTCTCTCTCTCTCTCTTCCTCTCTTCCTCTCTTCCTCTCCCTCTCTCTCTCTCTCCCTTTCTCTCACTCTTCTTCACCCCTTTATTCCTCTTTTTCTCTCTCTCTTTCTTCCGCTCTCTCTTTCTCTTTTTCTTCCTCTCTTTTTTCCTCTTTCTTCCTCTTTCTCTCCTTCACCCCTCTGTCTCTCTCTCTGTCTTATTCTCTCACTCGTTTTCTCTCACTCTCTCTATCCGTCTCACTGTTCCCTTTCTTTATTTCTCTCTGTCCTGTGGAGAGGTGACAGGCTGGCTCCTGTGCTCTCTGTGTCTCTCTGTTTCTCTCTGTCTCTCTCTTCCTTTCTGTCTGTCTCCTTCTCTGTTTCTCTCTTTTTCTCTGTCTGTCTGTCTCACTCTCTGTCTGTCTCACTCTGTCTGTCTCTCTTTGTCAGTAACACCAGGAACAGTCCTGTCTGAGGTGTTGAGAGTTCTGTCATCAATTTTCTCCAGCACTTTGTCTCACTTGTGGCGGCTGGGCAGCACGGGCAGAAGAGTGCAGTTAGCTGTAGCAGGGCAGAGCAGACTCTTTTAAAGCATCGTTTGACTTTGTTCTGTCTGAGCTATTCTGAAGGTGTTATTAAGGTCCGTGCTCCAATCAGCATTAGATTAAGTATATGCATGACGTCTGTTGTTCACTACTTCTATAGGGAAACGTTACGCCTGATGTGACAGTCCTTCTATAGGGAAACGTTAAGCCTGATGTGACACTACTTCTATAGGGAAACGTTACGCCTGATGTGACACTACTTCTATAGGGAAACGTTAAGCCTGATGTGACAGTCCTTCTATAGGGAAACGTTAAGCCTGATGTGACAGTCCTTCTATAGGGAAACGTTAAGCCTGATGTGACAGTCCTTCTATAGGGAAACGTTAAGCCTGATGTGACTGTCCTTCTATAGGGAAACGTTAAGCCTGATGTGACAGTCCTTCTATAGGGAAACGTTAAGCCTGATGTGACAGTCCTTCTATAGGGAAACGTTAAGCCTGATGTGACAGTCCTTCTATAGGGAAACGTTAAGCCTGATGTGACAGTCCTTCTATAGGGAAACGTTAAGCCTGATGTGACAGTCCTTCTATAGGGAAACGTTAAGCCTGATGTGACAGTCCTTCTATAGGGAAACGTTAAGCCTGATGTGACACTACTTCTATAGGGAAACGTTAAGCCTGATGTGACACTACTTCTATAGGGAAACGTTAAGCCTGATGTGACACTACTTCTATAGGGAAACGTTAAGCCTGATGTGACACTCCTTCTATAGGGAAACGTTAAGCCTGATGTGACAGTCCTTCTATAGGGAAACGTTAAGCCTGATGTGACAGTCCTTCTATAGGGAAACGTTAAGCCTGATGTGACAGTCCTTCTATAGGGAAACGTTAAGCCTGATGTGACAGTCCTTCTATAGGGAAACGTTAAGCCTGATGTGACTGTCCTTCTATAGGGAAACGTTAAGCCTGATGTGACAGTCCTTCTATAGGGAAACGTTAAGCCTGATGTGACAGTCCTTCTATAGGGAAACGTTACGCCTGATGTGACACTACTTCTATAGGGAAACGTTAGGCCTGATGTGACAGTCCTTCTATAGGGAAACGTTAAGCCTGATGTGACAGTCCTTCTATAGGGAAACGTTAAGCCTGATGTGACAGTCCTTCTATAGGGAAACGTTAAGCCTGATGTGACAGTCCTTCTATAGGGAAACGTTAAGCCTGATGTGACACTACTTCTATAGGGAAACGTTAAGCCTGATGTGACACTACTTCTATAGGGAAACGTTAAGCCTGATGTGACAGTACTTCTATAGGGAAACGTTAAGCCTGATGTGACAGTCCTTCTATAGGGAAACGTTAAGCCTGATGTGACAATCCTTCTATAGGGAAACGTTAAGCCTGATGTGACAGTCCTTCTATAGGGAAACGTTAAGCCTGATGTGACAGTCCTTCTATAGGGAAACGTTAAGCCTGATATGACAGTCCTTCTATAGGGAAATGTTAAGCCTGATGTGACAGTCCTTCTATAGGGAAACGTTAAGCCTGATGTGACAGTCCTTCTATAGGGAAACGTTAAGCCTGATGTGACTGTCCTTCTATAGGGAAACGTTAAGCCTGATATGACAGTCCTTCTTTAGGGAAACGTTAAGCCTGATGTGACAGTCCTTCTATAGGGAAACGTTACGCCTGATGTGACACTACTTCTATAGGGAAACGTTAAGCCTGATGTGACAATTCTTCTATAGGGAAACGTTAAGCCTGATGTGACAGTCCTTCTATAGGGAAATGTTAAGCCTGATGTGACAGTCCTTCTATAGGGAAACGTTAAGCCTGATGTGACAGTCCTTCTATAGGGAAACGTTAAGCCTGATGTGACTGTCCTGATGGTCTATAGGGGAAACGTTAAGCCTGATAGTGACAGTCCTTCTTTAATAGGGGAAACGTTAGCATTGATTGACAGTCCTTCTATAAGGGAAACGTAACCTGGTGTGACAGAGCTCTATAGGGAAAGTACGCCTGACGGACAGTACTTCTATAGGGAAACGTGTAAGCCTGATGTGACAGTACTTCTATAGGGAAACGTTACAGCCTGATGTGGCAGGTCCTTCTATAAGGAAACGTTAAGCCTGATGTGACAGTCCGTCTATAGGAAACGTTAAGCCTGATGTGACACTACTTCGATAGGGAAACGTTAAGCCTGATGTGACAGTCCTTCTATAGGGAAACGTTAAGCCTGATGTGACAGTCCTTCTATAGGGAAACGCTACGCCTGATTTGACAGTCCTTCTATAGGGAAACGTTAAGCCTGATGTGACAGTCCTTCTATAGGGAAACGTTAAGTCTGCCATACAAGATTGATGTGACAGTCCTTCTATAAGGAAACGTTAAGCCTGCCATACAAGGTTGATGTGACAGTCCTTCTATAGGGAAACGTTAAGCCTGCCATACAAGGCTGATGTGACAGTCCTTCTATAAGGAAACGTTAAGCCTGCCATACAAGGCTGATGTGACAGTCCTTCTATAAGGAAACGTTAAGCCTGCCATACAAGGTTGATGTGACAGTCCTTCTATAGGGAAACGTTAAGTCTGATGTGACAGTCCTTCTATAGGGAAACGTTAAGGCTGATGTGACAGTCCTTCTATAGCGAAACGTTAAGCCTGATGTGACAGTCCTTTTATAGGGAAACGTTAAGCCTGATGTGACACTAACATTATATAGGGAAACGTTAAAGCCTTGGATGTGACAGTCCTTCTATAGGGAAAGCGTTAAGCCTGGTGTGACATTCTCTATAGGGAAGAACGTTACGGCCTTATTTGACAGTCCTTCTGATAGGGAAACGTTAAGCCTGATGTGACAGTCCTTCTATAGGGAAACGTTAAGCTGATGATGACAGTCCTTCTTATATGAAACGTTAAGCGCTGATGTGATCAGGCTTTCTATAGGGAACGTTAAGCTGATTTGACAGTCCTTCTATATGGGAAACGTTAAGCC
>NW_024060832.1:0-15000 GCF_016432855.1 Salvelinus namaycush
CTCTCTGCAGCCTGTCCTCTGTTCTCTTCTCTCCTGCAGCCTGTCCTCTGTTCTCTTTCTCTCCTGCAGTCTGTCCTCTGTCCTCTTTCTCTCCTGCAGCCTGTCCTCTGTTCTCTTTCTCTCCTGCAGCCTGTCCTCTGTTCTCTTTCTCTCCTGCAGTCTGTCCTCTGTTCTCTTTCTCTCCTGCAGCCTGTCCTCTGTTCTCTTTCTCTCCTGCAGTCTGTCCTCTGTTCTCTTTCTCTCCTGCAGCCTGTCCTCTGTTCTCTTTCTCTCCTGCAGTCTGTCCTCTGTTCTCTTTCTCTCCTGCAGTCTGTCCTCTGTCCTCTTTCTCTCCTGCAGCCTGTCCTCTGTTCTCTTTCTCTCCTGCAGTCTGTCCTCTGTTCTCTTTCTCTCCTGCAGCCTTTCCTCTGTTCCCTTTCTCTCCTGCAGCCTGTCCTCTGTCCTCTTTCTCTCCTGCAGCCTGTCCTCTGTTCTCTTTCTCTCCTGCAGCCTGTCCTCTGTTCTCTTTCTCTCCTGCAGCCTGTCCTCTGTTCTCTTTCTCTCCTGCAGTCTGTCCTCTGTTCTCTTTCTCTCCTGCAGCCTGTCCTCTGTTCTCTTTCTCTCCTGCAGTCTGTCCTCTGTCCTCTTTCTCTCCTGCAGTCTGTCCTCTGTTCTCTTTCTCTCCTGCAGCCTGTCCTCTGTTCTCTTTCTCTCCTGCAGCCTGTCCTCTGTTCTCTTTCTCTCCTGCAGTCTGTCCTCTGTTCTCTTTCTCTCCTGCAGCCTGTCCTCTGTTCTCTTTCTCTCCTGCAGTCTGTCCTCTGTCCTCTTTCTCTCCTGCAGCCTGTCCTCTGTTCTCTTTCTCTCCTGCAGCCTGTCCTCTGTTCTCTTTCTCTCCTGCAGTCTGTCCTCTGTTCTCTTTCTCTCCTGCAGTCTGTCCTCTGTTCTCTTTCTCTCCTGCAGCCTGTCCTCTGTTCTCTTTCTCTCCTGCAGTCTGTCCTCTGTTCTCTTTCTCTCCTGCAGCCTGTCCTCTGTTCTCTTTCTCTCCTGCAGCCTGTTCTCTGTTCTCTTTCTCTCCTGCAGCCTGTCCTCTGTTCTCTTTCTCTCCTGCAGCCTGTCCTCTGTTCTCTTTCTCTCCTGCAGCCTGTCCTCTGTTCTCTTTCTCTCCTGCAGCCTGTCCTCTGTTCTCTTTCTCTCCTGCAGTCTGTCCTCTGTCCTCTTTCTCTCCTGCAGCCTGTCCTCTGTTCTCTCTGGTAACACCTTGGTTAGGAGCCCCTCTAAGGTGTCTGGTTGCTGTTAACACCTTGGTTAGGAGCTCCTCTAAGGTGTCTGGTTGATGTTAACACCTTGGTTAGGAGCTCCTCTAAGGTGTCTGGTTGCTGTTAACACCTTGGTTAGGAGCCCCTCTAAGGTGTCTGGTTGATGTTAACACCTTGGTTAGGAGCTCATCTAAGGTGTCTGGTTGCTGTCCTCACCTTGGTTAGGAGCTCCTCTAAGGTGTCTGGTTGCTGTTAACACCTTGGTTAGGAGCCCCTCTAAGGTGTCTGGTTGCTGTTAACACCTTGGTTAGGAGATCCTCTAAGGTGTCTGGTTGCTGTCCTCACCTTGGTTAGGAGCTCCTCTAAGGTGTCTGGTTGCTGTTAACACCTTGGTTAGGAGCTCCTCTAAGGTGTCTGGTTGCTGTTAACACCTTGGTTAGGAGCTCCTCTAAGGTGTCTGGTTGCTGTTAACACCTTGGTTAGGAGCTCCTCTAAGGTGTCTGGTTGCTGTTAACACCTTGGTTAGGAGATCCTCTAAGGTGTCTGGTTGCTGTCCTCACCTTGGTTAGGAGCTCCTCTAAGGTGTCTGGTTGCTGTTAACACCTTGGTTAGGAGCTCCTCTAAGGTGTCTGGTTGCTGTTAACACCTTGGTTAGGAGATCCTCTAAGGTGTCTGGTTACTGTTAACACCTTGGTTAGGAGATCCTCTAAGGTGTCTGGTTGCTGTTAACACCTTGGTTAGGAGCTCCTCTAAGGTGTCTGGTTGCTGTTAACACCTTGGTTAGGAGCTCCTCTAAGGTGTCTGGTTGCTGTTAACACCTTGGTTAGGAGCTCCTCTAAGGTGTCTGGTTGCTGTTAACACCTTGGTTAGGAGCTCCTCTAAGGTGTCTGGTTGCTGTTAACACCTTGGTTAGGAGCTCCTCTAAGGTGTCTGGTTGCTGTCCTCACCTTGGTTAGGAGCTCCTCTAAGGTGTCTGGTTGATGTTAACACCTTGGTTAGGAGCTCCTCTAAGGTGTCTGGTTGCTGTTAACACCTTGGTTAGGAGCTCCTCTAAGGTGGGGATGTCTGGTTGCTGTCCTCACCTTGGTTAGGAGCTCCTCTAAGGTGTCTGGTTGCTGTTAACACCTTGGTTAGGAGATCCTCTAAGGTGTCTGGTTGCTGTCCTCACCTTGGTTAGGAGCCCCTCTAAGGTGTCTGGTTGCTGTTAACACCTTGGTTAGGAGATCCTCTAAGGTGTCTGGTTGCTGTTAACACCTTGGTTAGGAGCTCCTCTAAGGTGTCTGGTTGCTGTTAACACCTTAGTTAGGAGCTCCTCTAAGGTGTCTGGTTGCTGTTAACACCTTGGTTAGGAGCCCCTCTAAGGTGTCTGTTTGATGTTAACACCTTGGTTAGGAGCCCCTCTAAGGTGTCTGGTTGCTGTTAACACCTTGGTTAGGAGCTCCTCTAAGGTGTCTGGTTGCTGTTAACACCTTGGTTAGGAGCTCCTCTAAGGTGTCTGGTTGCTGTTAACACCTTGGTTAGGAGCTCCTCTAAGGTGTCTGGTTGATGTTAACACCTTGGTTAGGAGCTCCTCTAAGGTGTCTGGTTGCTGTTAACACCTTGGTTAGGAGCTCCTCTAAGGTGGGGATGTCTGGTTGCTGTCCTCACCTTGGTTAGGAGCTCCTCTAAGGTGTCTGGTTGCTGTTAACACCTTGGTTAGGAGCTCCTCTAAGGTGTCTGGTTGCTGTCCTCACCTTGGTTAGGAGCCCCTCTAAGGTGTCTGGTTGCTGTTAACACCTTGGTTAGGAGATCCTCTAAGGTGTCTGGTTGCTGTTAACACCTTGGTTAGGAGCTCCTCTAAGGTGTCTGGTTGCTGTTAACACCTTAGTTAGGAGCTCCTCTAAGGTGTCTGGTTGCTGTTAACACCTTGGTTAGGAGCCCCTCTAAGGTGTCTGTTTGATGTTAACACCTTGGTTAGGAGCCCCTCTAAGGTGTCTGGTTGCTGTTAACACCTTGGTTAGGAGCTCCTCTAAGGTGTCTGGTTGCTGTTAACACCTTGGTTAGGAGCTCCTCTAAGGTGTCTGGTTGCTGTTAACACCTTGGTTAGGAGCTCCTCTAAGGTGTCTGGTTGATGTTAACACCTTGGTTAGGAGCTCCTCTAAGGTGTCTGGTTGCTGTTAACACCTTGGTTAGGAGATCCTCTAAGGTGTCTGGTTGCTGTTAACACCTTGGTTAGGAGATCCTCTAAGGTGTCTGGTTGCTGTCCTCACCTTGGTTAGGAGCTCCTCTAAGGTGTCTGGTTGCTGTTAACACCTTGGTTAGGAGCTCCTCTAAGGTGTCTGGTTGCTGTTAACACCTTGGTTAGGAGCTCCTCTAAGGTGTCTGGTTGCTGTTAACACCTTGATTAGGAGCTCCTCTAAGGTGTCTGGTTGCTGTTAACACCTTGGTTAGGAGATCCTCTAAGGTGTCTGGTTGCTGTCCTCACCTTGGTTAGGAGCTCCTCTAAGGTGTCTGGTTGCTGTTAACACCTTGGTTAGGAGCTCCTCTAAGGTGTCTGGTTGCTGTTAACACCTTGGTTAGGAGATCCTCTAAGGTGTCTGGTTACTGTTAACACCTTGGTTAGGAGATCCTCTAAGGTGTCTGGTTGCTGTTAACACCTTGGTTAGGAGCTCCTCTAAGGTGTCTGGTTGCTGTTAACACCTTGGTTAGGAGCTCCTCTAAGGTGTCTGGTTGCTGTTAACACCTTGGTTAGGAGCTCCTCTAAGGTGTCTGGTTGATGTTAACACCTTGGTTAGGAGCTCCTCTAAGGTGTCTGGTTGCTGTTAACACCTTGGTTAGGAGCTCCTCTAAGGTGTCTGGTTGCTGTCCTCACCTTGGTTAGGAGCTCCTCTAAGGTGTCTGGTTGATGTTAACACCTTGGTTAGGAGCTCCTCTAAGGTGTCTGGTTGCTGTTAACACCTTGGTTAGGAGCTCCTCTAAGGTGGGGATGTCTGGTTGCTGTCCTCACCTTGGTTAGGAGCTCCTCTAAGGTGTCTGGTTGCTGTTAACACCTTGGTTAGGAGCTCCTCTAAGGTGTCTGGTTGCTGTCCTCACCTTGGTTAGGAGCCCCTCTAAGGTGTCTGGTTGCTGTTAACACCTTGGTTAGGAGATCCTCTAAGGTGTCTGGTTGCTGTTAACACCTTGGTTAGGAGCTCCTCTAAGGTGTCTGGTTGCTGTTAACACCTTAGTTAGGAGCTCCTCTAAGGTGTCTGGTTGCTGTTAACACCTTGGTTAGGAGCCCCTCTAAGGTGTCTGTTTGATGTTAACACCTTGGTTAGGAGCCCCTCTAAGGTGTCTGGTTGCTGTTAACACCTTGGTTAGGAGCTCCTCTAAGGTGTCTGGTTGCTGTTAACACCTTGGTTAGGAGCTCCTCTAAGGTGTCTGGTTGCTGTTAACACCTTGGTTAGGAGCTCCTCTAAGGTGTCTGGTTGATGTTAACACCTTGGTTAGGAGCTCCTCTAAGGTGTCTGGTTGCTGTTAACACCTTGGTTAGGAGCTCCTCTAAGGTGTCTGGTTGATGTTAACACCTTGGTTAGGAGCTCCTCTAAGGTGTCTGGTTGCTGTTAACACCTTGGTTAGGAGCTCCTCTAAGGTGGGGATGTCTGGTTGCTGTCCTCACCTTGGTTAGGAGCTCCTCTAAGGTGTCTGGTTGCTGTTAACACCTTGGTTAGGAGCTCCTCTAAGGTGTCTGGTTGCTGTCCTCACCTTGGTTAGGAGCCCCTCTAAGGTGTCTGGTTGCTGTTAACACCTTGGTTAGGAGATCCTCTAAGGTGTCTGGTTGCTGTTAACACCTTGGTTAGGAGCTCCTCTAAGGTGTCTGGTTGCTGTTAACACCTTAGTTAGGAGCTCCTCTAAGGTGTCTGGTTGCTGTTAACACCTTGGTTAGGAGCCCCTCTAAGGTGTCTGTTTGATGTTAACACCTTGGTTAGGAGCCCCTCTAAGGTGTCTGGTTGCTGTTAACACCTTGGTTAGGAGCTCCTCTAAGGTGTCTGGTTGCTGTTAACACCTTGGTTAGGAGCTCCTCTAAGGTGTCTGGTTGCTGTTAACACCTTGGTTAGGAGCTCCTCTAAGGTGTCTGGTTGATGTTAACACCTTGGTTAGGAGCTCCTCTAAGGTGTCTGGTTGCTGTTAACACCTTGGTTAGGAGATCCTCTAAGGTGTCTGGTTGCTGTTAACACCTTGGTTAGGAGATCCTCTAAGGTGTCTGGTTGCTGTCCTCACCTTGGTTAGGAGCTCCTCTAAGGTGTCTGGTTGCTGTTAACACCTTGGTTAGGAGCTCCTCTAAGGTGTCTGGTTGCTGTTAACACCTTGGTTAGGAGCTCCTCTAAGGTGTCTGGTTGCTGTTAACACCTTGGTTAGGAGCTCCTCTAAGGTGTCTGGTTGCTGTTAACACCTTGGTTAGGAGATCCTCTAAGGTGTCTGGTTGCTGTCCTCACCTTGGTTAGGAGCTCCTCTAAGGTGTCTGGTTGCTGTTAACACCTTGGTTAGGAGCTCCTCTAAGGTGTCTGGTTGCTGTTAACACCTTGGTTAGGAGATCCTCTAAGGTGTCTGGTTACTGTTAACACCTTGGTTAGGAGATCCTCTAAGGTGTCTGGTTGCTGTTAACACCTTGGTTAGGAGCTCCTCTAAGGTGTCTGGTTGCTGTTAACACCTTGGTTAGGAGCTCCTCTAAGGTGTCTGGTTGCTGTTAACACCTTGGTTAGGAGCTCCTCTAAGGTGTCTGGTTGATGTTAACACCTTGGTTAGGAGCTCCTCTAAGGTGTCTGGTTGCTGTTAACACCTTGGTTAGGAGCTCCTCTAAGGTGTCTGGTTGCTGTCCTCACCTTGGTTAGGAGCTCCTCTAAGGTGTCTGGTTGATGTTAACACCTTGGTTAGGAGCTCCTCTAAGGTGTCTGGTTGCTGTTAACACCTTGGTTAGGAGCTCCTCTAAGGTGGGGATGTCTGGTTGCTGTCCTCACCTTGGTTAGGAGCTCCTCTAAGGTGTCTGGTTGCTGTTAACACCTTGGTTAGGAGCTCCTCTAAGGTGTCTGGTTGCTGTCCTCACCTTGGTTAGGAGCCCCTCTAAGGTGTCTGGTTGCTGTTAACACCTTGGTTAGGAGATCCTCTAAGGTGTCTGGTTGCTGTTAACACCTTGGTTAGGAGCTCCTCTAAGGTGTCTGGTTGCTGTTAACACCTTAGTTAGGAGCTCCTCTAAGGTGTCTGGTTGCTGTTAACACCTTGGTTAGGAGCCCCTCTAAGGTGTCTGTTTGATGTTAACACCTTGGTTAGGAGCCCCTCTAAGGTGTCTGGTTGCTGTTAACACCTTGGTTAGGAGCTCCTCTAAGGTGTCTGGTTGCTGTTAACACCTTGGTTAGGAGCTCCTCTAAGGTGTCTGGTTGCTGTTAACACCTTGGTTAGGAGCTCCTCTAAGGTGTCTGGTTGATGTTAACACCTTGGTTAGGAGCTCCTCTAAGGTGTCTGGTTGCTGTTAACACCTTGGTTAGGAGCTCCTCTAAGGTGGGGATGTCTGGTTGCTGTCCTCACCTTGGTTAGGAGCTCCTCTAAGGTGTCTGGTTGCTGTTAACACCTTGGTTAGGAGCTCCTCTAAGGTGTCTGGTTGCTGTCCTCACCTTGGTTAGGAGCCCCTCTAAGGTGTCTGGTTGCTGTTAACACCTTGGTTAGGAGATCCTCTAAGGTGTCTGGTTGCTGTTAACACCTTGGTTAGGAGCTCCTCTAAGGTGTCTGGTTGCTGTTAACACCTTAGTTAGGAGCTCCTCTAAGGTGTCTGGTTGCTGTTAACACCTTGGTTAGGAGCCCCTCTAAGGTGTCTGTTTGATGTTAACACCTTGGTTAGGAGCCCCTCTAAGGTGTCTGGTTGCTGTTAACACCTTGGTTAGGAGCTCCTCTAAGGTGTCTGGTTGCTGTTAACACCTTGGTTAGGAGCTCCTCTAAGGTGTCTGGTTGCTGTTAACACCTTGGTTAGGAGCTCCTCTAAGGTGTCTGGTTGATGTTAACACCTTGGTTAGGAGCTCCTCTAAGGTGTCTGGTTGCTGTTAACACCTTGGTTAGGAGATCCTCTAAGGTGTCTGGTTGCTGTTAACACCTTGGTTAGGAGCCCCTCTAAGGTGTCTGGTTGCTGTTAACACCTTGGTTAGGAGATCCTCTAAGGTGTCTGGTTGCTGTTAACACCTTGGTTAGGAGCTCCTCTAAGGTGTCTGGTTGCTGTCCTCACCTTGGTTAGGAGCTCCTCTAAGGTGTCTGGTTGCTGTCCTCACCTTGGTTAGGAGCTCCTCTAAGGTGTCTGGTTGCTGTTAACTCCTTGGTTAGGAGCTCCTCTAAGGTGTCTGGTTGCTGTTAACACCTTGGTTAGGAGCTCCTCTAAGGAGTCTGGTTGCTGTTAACACCTTGGTTAGGAGCTCCTCTAAGGTGTCTGGTTGCTGTTAACACCTTGGATAGGAGCTCCTCTAAGGTGTCTGGTTGATGTTAACACCTTGGTTAGGAGCTCCTCTAATGTGTCTGGTTGCTGTTAACACCTTGGTTAGGAGCTCCTCTAAGGTGTCTGGTTGTCTGGTTGCTGTTAACACCTTGGTTAGGAGCTCCTCTAAGGTGTCTGGTTGCTGTCCTCACCTTGGTTAGGAGCTCCTCTAAGGTGTCTGGTTGCTGTCCTCACCTTGGTTAGGAGCTCCTCTAAGGTGTCTGGTTGCTGTTAACTCCTTGGTTAGGAGCTCCTCTAAGGTGTCTGGTTGCTGTTAACACCTTGGTTAGGAGCTCCTCTAAGGAGTCTGGTTGCTGTTAACACCTTGGTTAGGAGCTCCTCTAAGGTGTCTGGTTGCTGTTAACACCTTGGATAGGAGCTCCTCTAAGGTGTCTGGTTGATGTTAACACCTTGGTTAGGAGCTCCTCTAATGTGTCTGGTTGCTGTTAACACCTTGGTTAGGAGCTCCTCTAAGGTGTCTGGTTGTCTGGTTGCTGTTAACACCTTGGTTAGGAGCTCCTCTAAGGTGTCTGGTTGCTGTCCTCACCTTGGTTAGGAGCTCCTCTAAGGTGTCTGGTTACTGTTAACACCTTGGTTAGGAGCTCCTCTAAGGTGTCTGGTTGCTGTTAACACCTTGGTTAGGAGCTCCTCTAAGGTGTCTGGTTGCTGTCCTCACCTTGGTTAGGAGCCCCTCTAAGGTGTCTGGTTGCTGTTAACACCTTGGTTAGGAGATCCTCTAAGGTGTCTGGTTGCTGTTAACACCTTGGTTAGGAGCTCCTCTAAGGTGTCTGGTTGCTGTTAACACCTTAGTTAGGAGCTCCTCTAAGGTGTCTGGTTGCTGTTAACACCTTGGTTAGGAGCCCCTCTAAGGTGTCTGTTTGATGTTAACACCTTGGTTAGGAGCCCCTCTAAGGTGTCTGGTTGCTGTTAACACCTTGGTTAGGAGCTCCTCTAAGGTGTCTGGTTGCTGTTAACACCTTGGTTAGGAGCTCCTCTAAGGTGTCTGGTTGCTGTTAACACCTTGGTTAGGAGCTCCTCTAAGGTGTCTGGTTGATGTTAACACCTTGGTTAGGAGCTCCTCTAAGGTGTCTGGTTGCTGTTAACACCTTGGTTAGGAGATCCTCTAAGGTGTCTGGTTGCTGTTAACACCTTGGTTAGGAGATCCTCTAAGGTGTCTGGTTGCTGTCCTCACCTTGGTTAGGAGCTCCTCTAAGGTGTCTGGTTGCTGTTAACACCTTGGTTAGGAGCTCCTCTAAGGTGTCTGGTTGCTGTTAACACCTTGGTTAGGAGCTCCTCTAAGGTGTCTGGTTGCTGTTAACACCTTGGTTAGGAGCTCCTCTAAGGTGTCTGGTTGCTGTTAACACCTTGGTTAGGAGATCCTCTAAGGTGTCTGGTTGCTGTCCTCACCTTGGTTAGGAGCTCCTCTAAGGTGTCTGGTTGCTGTTAACACCTTGGTTAGGAGCTCCTCTAAGGTGTCTGGTTGCTGTTAACACCTTGGTTAGGAGATCCTCTAAGGTGTCTGGTTACTGTTAACACCTTGGTTAGGAGATCCTCTAAGGTGTCTGGTTGCTGTTAACACCTTGGTTAGGAGCTCCTCTAAGGTGTCTGGTTGCTGTTAACACCTTGGTTAGGAGCTCCTCTAAGGTGTCTGGTTGCTGTTAACACCTTGGTTAGGAGCTCCTCTAAGGTGTCTGGTTGATGTTAACACCTTGGTTAGGAGCTCCTCTAAGGTGTCTGGTTGCTGTTAACACCTTGGTTAGGAGCTCCTCTAAGGTGTCTGGTTGCTGTCCTCACCTTGGTTAGGAGCTCCTCTAAGGTGTCTGGTTGATGTTAACACCTTGGTTAGGAGCTCCTCTAAGGTGTCTGGTTGCTGTTAACACCTTGGTTAGGAGCTCCTCTAAGGTGGGGATGTCTGGTTGCTGTCCTCACCTTGGTTAGGAGCTCCTCTAAGGTGTCTGGTTGCTGTTAACACCTTGGTTAGGAGCTCCTCTAAGGTGTCTGGTTGCTGTCCTCACCTTGGTTAGGAGCCCCTCTAAGGTGTCTGGTTGCTGTTAACACCTTGGTTAGGAGATCCTCTAAGGTGTCTGGTTGCTGTTAACACCTTGGTTAGGAGCTCCTCTAAGGTGTCTGGTTGCTGTTAACACCTTAGTTAGGAGCTCCTCTAAGGTGTCTGGTTGCTGTTAACACCTTGGTTAGGAGCCCCTCTAAGGTGTCTGTTTGATGTTAACACCTTGGTTAGGAGCCCCTCTAAGGTGTCTGGTTGCTGTTAACACCTTGGTTAGGAGCTCCTCTAAGGTGTCTGGTTGCTGTTAACACCTTGGTTAGGAGCTCCTCTAAGGTGTCTGGTTGCTGTTAACACCTTGGTTAGGAGCTCCTCTAAGGTGTCTGGTTGATGTTAACACCTTGGTTAGGAGCTCCTCTAAGGTGTCTGGTTGCTGTTAACACCTTGGTTAGGAGCTCCTCTAAGGTGGGGATGTCTGGTTGCTGTCCTCACCTTGGTTAGGAGCTCCTCTAAGGTGTCTGGTTGCTGTTAACACCTTGGTTAGGAGCTCCTCTAAGGTGTCTGGTTGCTGTCCTCACCTTGGTTAGGAGCCCCTCTAAGGTGTCTGGTTGCTGTTAACACCTTGGTTAGGAGATCCTCTAAGGTGTCTGGTTGCTGTTAACACCTTGGTTAGGAGCTCCTCTAAGGTGTCTGGTTGCTGTTAACACCTTAGTTAGGAGCTCCTCTAAGGTGTCTGGTTGCTGTTAACACCTTGGTTAGGAGCCCCTCTAAGGTGTCTGTTTGATGTTAACACCTTGGTTAGGAGCCCCTCTAAGGTGTCTGGTTGCTGTTAACACCTTGGTTAGGAGCTCCTCTAAGGTGTCTGGTTGCTGTTAACACCTTGGTTAGGAGCTCCTCTAAGGTGTCTGGTTGCTGTTAACACCTTGGTTAGGAGCTCCTCTAAGGTGTCTGGTTGATGTTAACACCTTGGTTAGGAGCTCCTCTAAGGTGTCTGGTTGCTGTTAACACCTTGGTTAGGAGATCCTCTAAGGTGTCTGGTTGCTGTTAACACCTTGGTTAGGAGCCCCTCTAAGGTGTCTGGTTGCTGTTAACACCTTGGTTAGGAGATCCTCTAAGGTGTCTGGTTGCTGTTAACACCTTGGTTAGGAGCTCCTCTAAGGTGTCTGGTTGCTGTCCTCACCTTGGTTAGGAGCTCCTCTAAGGTGTCTGGTTGCTGTCCTCACCTTGGTTAGGAGCTCCTCTAAGGTGTCTGGTTGCTGTTAACTCCTTGGTTAGGAGCTCCTCTAAGGTGTCTGGTTGCTGTTAACACCTTGGTTAGGAGCTCCTCTAAGGAGTCTGGTTGCTGTTAACACCTTGGTTAGGAGCTCCTCTAAGGTGTCTGGTTGCTGTTAACACCTTGGATAGGAGCTCCTCTAAGGTGTCTGGTTGATGTTAACACCTTGGTTAGGAGCTCCTCTAATGTGTCTGGTTGCTGTTAACACCTTGGTTAGGAGCTCCTCTAAGGTGTCTGGTTGTCTGGTTGCTGTTAACACCTTGGTTAGGAGCTCCTCTAAGGTGTCTGGTTGCTGTCCTCACCTTGGTTAGGAGCTCCTCTAAGGTGTCTGGTTGCTGTCCTCACCTTGGTTAGGAGCTCCTCTAAGGTGTCTGGTTGCTGTTAACTCCTTGGTTAGGAGCTCCTCTAAGGTGTCTGGTTGCTGTTAACACCTTGGTTAGGAGCTCCTCTAAGGAGTCTGGTTGCTGTTAACACCTTGGTTAGGAGCTCCTCTAAGGTGTCTGGTTGCTGTTAACACCTTGGATAGGAGCTCCTCTAAGGTGTCTGGTTGATGTTAACACCTTGGTTAGGAGCTCCTCTAATGTGTCTGGTTGCTGTTAACACCTTGGTTAGGAGCTCCTCTAAGGTGTCTGGTTGTCTGGTTGCTGTTAACACCTTGGTTAGGAGCTCCTCTAAGGTGTCTGGTTGCTGTCCTCACCTTGGTTAGGAGCTCCTCTAAGGTGTCTGGTTACTGTTAACACCTTGGTTAGGAGCTCCTCTAAGGTGTCTGGTTGCTGTTAACACCTTGGTTTGGAGCTCCTCTAAGGTGTCTGGTTGTTGTTAACACCTTGGTTAGGAGCTCCTCTAAGGTGTCTGGTTGATGTTAACACCTTGGTTAGGAGCTCCTCTAAGGTGTCTGGTTGCTGTTAACACCTTGGTTAGGAGCTCCTCTAAGGTGTCTGGTTGCTGTTAACACCTTGGTTAGGAGCTCCTCTAAGGTGTCTGGTTGCTGTTAACACCTTGGTTAGGAGCTCCTCTAAGGTGTCTGGTTGCTGTTAACACCTTGGTTAGGAGCTCCTCTAAGGTGTCTGGTTGCTGTTAACACCTTGGTTAGGAGCTCCTCTAAGGTGTCTGGTTGCTGTTAACACCTTGGTTAGGAGCTCCTCTAAGGTGTCTGGTTGCTGTCCTCACCTTGGTTAGGAGCTCCTCTAAGGTGTCTGGTTGCTGTCCTCACCTTGGTTAGGAGCTCCTCTAAGGTGGGGATGTCTGGTTGCTGTTAACACCTTGGTTAGGAGCTCCTCTAAGGTGTCTGGTTGCTGTTAACACCTTGGTTAGGAGCTCCTCTAAGGTGTCTGGTTGCTGTTAACACCTTGTTTAGGAGCTCCTCTAAGGTGTCTGGTTGCTGTTAACACCTTGGTTAGGAGCTCCTCTAAGGTGTCTGGTTGCTGTTAACACCTTGGTTAGGAGATCCTCTAAGGTGTCTGGTTGCTGTTAACACCTTGGTTAGGAGATCCTCTAAGGTGTCTGGTTGCTGTTAACACCTTGGTTAGGAGCTCCTCTAAGGTGTCTGGTTGCTGTTAACACCTTGGTTAGGAGCTCCTCTAAGGTGTCTGGTTGCTGTTAACACCTTGGTTAGGAGCTCCTCTAAGGTGTCTGGTTGCTGTTAACACCTTGGTTAGGAGCTCCTCTAAGGTGTCTGGTTGCTGTTAACACCTTGGTTAGGAGCTCCTCTAAGGTGTCTGGTTGCTGTTAACACCTTGGTTAGGAGCTCCTCTAAGGTGTCTGGTTGCTGTTAACACCTTGGTTAGGAGCTCCTCTAAGGTGTCTGGTTGCTGTTAACACCTTGGTTAGGAGCTCCTCTAAGGTGTCTGGTTGCTGTTAACACCTTGGTTAGGAGCCCCTCTAAGGTGTCTGGTTGCTGTTAACACCTTGGTTAGGAGCTCCTCTAAGGTGTCTGGTTGTTGTCCTCACCTTGGTTAGGAGCTCCTCTAAGGTGTCTGGTTGCTGTTAACCCCTTGGTTAGGAGCCCCTCTAAGGTGTCTGGTTGCTGTTAACACCTTGGTTAGGAGCTCCTCTAAGGTGTCTGGTTGTTGTCCTCACCTTGGTTAGGAGCTCCTCTAAGGTGTCTGGTTGCTGTTAACACCTTGGTTAGGAGCCCCTCTAAGGTGTCTGGTTGCTGTTAACACCTTGGTTAGGAGCTCCTCTAAGGTGTCTGGTTGTTGTCCTCACCTTGGTTAGGAGCTCCTCTAAGGTGTCTGGTTGCTGTTAACACCTTGGTTAGGAGCTCCTCTAAGGTGTCTGGTTGCTGTTAACACCTTGGTTAGGAGCTCCTCTAAGGTGTCTGGTTGCTGTTAACACCTTGGTTAGGAGCTCCTCTAAGGTGTCTGGTTGCTGTTAACACCTTGGTTAGGAGCTCCTCTAAGGTGTCTGGTTGCTGTTAACACCTTGGTTAGGAGCTCCTCTAAGGTGTCTGGTTGCTGTTAACACCTTGGTTAGGAGCTCCTCTAAGGTGTCTGGTTGCTGTTAACACCTTGGTTAGGAGCCCCTCTAAGGTGTCTGGTTACTGTTAACACCTTGGTTAGGAGCTCCTCTAAGGTGTCTGGTTGCTGTTAACACCTTGGTTAGGAGCTCCTCTAAGGTGTCTGGTTGCTGTTAACACCTTGGTTAGGAGCTCCTCTAAGGTGTCTGGTTGCTGTTAACACCTTGGTTAGGAGCTCCTCTAAGGTGTCTGGTTGCTGTTAACACCTTGGTTAGGAGCTCCTCTAAGGTGTCTGGTTGCTGTCCTCACCTTGGTTAGGAGCTCCTCTAAGGTGTCTGGTTGCTGTTAACACCTTGGTTAGGAGCCCCTCTAAGGTGTCTGGTTGCTGTTAACACCTTGGTTAGGAGCTCCTCTAAGGTGTATGGTTGCTGTTAACACCTTGGTTAGGAGCTCCTTTAAGGTGTGGTTGTCTGGTTGCTGTTTGCTCACACTCTCCCTCAGCAGGACCACCTCCCCTCCAGTTTGGTGAACTCATCCCTCATGGCAGCCATCAAATCAAAAATGAAATCAAATGTATTCATAAAGCCCTTCTTACATCAGCTGATATCTCAAAGTGCTGTACAGAAACCCAGCCTAAAACCCCAAACAGCAAGCAATGCAGGTGTAGAAGCACGGTGGCTAGGAAAAACTCCCTAGAAAGGCCAGAACCTAGGAAGAAACCTAGAGAGGAACCAGGCTATGAGGGGTGGCCAGTCCTCTTCTGGCTGTGCCAGGTGGAGATTGTAACAGAACATGGCCAAGATGTTCAAATAAATGACCAGCATGGTCAAATAATAATAATCACAGTAGTTGTAGAGGGTGCAACAAGTCAGCACCTCAGGAGTACATGTCAGTTGGCTTTTCATAGCTGATTATTCAGAGTATCTCTACCGCTCCTGCTGTCTCTAGAGAGTTGAAAACAGCAGGTCTGGGACAGGTAGCACGTCCGGTGAACAGGTCAGGGTTCCATAGCCGCAGGCAGAACAGTTGAAACTGGAGCAGCAGCACGGCCAGGTGGACTGGGGACAGCAAGGAGTCATCAGGCCAGGTAGTCCTGAGGTAAGGTCCTAGGGCTCAGGTCCTCCGAGAGAGAGAAAGAAAGAGAGAAAGAGAGAATTAGAGAAAGCATACTTAAATTCACACAGAACACTGGATAAGACAGGAGAAATACTCCAGATATAACAGACACAGATATAACTAGCCCCCTGACACATAAACTACTGCACCATAAATACTGGAGGCTGAGACAGGAGGGGTCAGGAGACACCCCATCCAGCCATGGTAGTGAGAGCAGACTGCTGACCGCCATGCGTTTGGCTGGTCAGTGAGAAAGATGAGATTACTCAAATCACAGTTCTTGTAAAGGTCTGCGATAAAGGTTTCTGGCCTCTCCTTTGGTAGTTTCTGTTCAAAAGCTTTCCTCGTTGTGTTATTTTTTGGCCTCTGCAGGGTAGAGAATGGATTCAGTGCTGAGGTGGAGGGAGGACGTGGTGCCTGTGGGCTCTGCTACTACTGCTGTTT
>NW_024060833.1:0-20246 GCF_016432855.1 Salvelinus namaycush
GGGAAGAGCGAGAGAGAGAGAAAGAGAGAGGGGAGAGGCAGGACTGATCTGAGTCTGGAGGAAACTAGGCCTATGGATGGAGCTTCCGTTTGCTGTCCGACTACTGCTGTTATTGTGTGTCATTACAGAGATAATAACTGCTGTTATTGTGTGTCATTACAGAGATAATAACTGCTATTATTGGGTGTCATTACAGAGAGAATAACTGCTGTTATTGGGTGTCACTACAGAGAGAATAACTGCTGTTATTGGGTGTCATTACAGAGATAATAACTGCTGTTATTGGGTGTCACTACAGAGAGAATAACTGCTGTTATTGTGTGTCACTACAGAGAGAATAACTGCTGTTATTGTGTGTCACTACAGAGATAATAACTGCTGTTATTGGGTGTCATTACAGAGATAATAACTGCTGTTATTGGGTGTCACTACAGAGATAATAACTGCTGTTATTGGGTGTCACTACAGAGATAATAACTGCTGTTATTGGGTGTCACTACAGAGAGAATAACTGCTGTTATTGGGTGTCATTACAGAGATAATAACTGCTGTTATTGTGTGTCACTACAGAGATAATAACTGCTGTTATTGGGTGTCACTACAGAGATAATAACTGCTGTTATTGGGTGTCACTACAGAGATAATAACTGCTGTTATTGGGTGTCACTACAGAGAGAATAACTGCTGTTATTGGGTGTCACTACAGAGATAATAACTGCTGTTATTGGGTGTCACTACAGAGATAATAACTGTTGTTATTGGGTGTCACTACAGAGATAATAACTGCTGTTATTGGGTGTCACTACAGAGATAATAACTGTCAGAGAGAGAAGAGAGATTTGGACTGGTTGATTCACAGTGGTGTACAGTACTTAAAACTTCTTATGGCTGCAGTCCCGGTAACGTGACCGATATGACAACAGCCAGTCCAAGTGCAGGGCGCCAAATTCAAAAACCAGAAATCTCATAATTAAAATTCCTCAGAAATTCATGTGTCTTATATCATTTTAAAGGTAATCTTGTTGTTAATCCCAGCTAATGATAGCTTCACAAAAACCAGAATAGAGATAAAATGAATCACTAACCTTCGATGATCTTCATCAGATGACACTCATAGGACTTCATGTTACACAATACATGCATGTTTTGTTTGATTAAATTCATATTTATATAAAAAAATCTGAGTTTACATTGAGGCTACAAGATTCACTAAATGCAAAAACATCAAGTGACTGCATAGCCCATCGTTTCAACAGAAATACTCATCATAAATATAGATGATAATACAAGTTATACACATGGAATTATAGATATACCTCTCCTTAATGCAACCGCTGTGTCAGATTTCAAAAAAACTTTACGGAAAAAGAAATGCACGCTATAATCTGAGACGGTGCTCAAAAGTAGCATACCACAGCTGCAAAGATGGCGTCACTATAAACAATAAAATACATGATAAATATTCCATTACCTTTGATGATCTAGATCAGAAAGCACACCAGGAATCCCAGGTCCACAATAAATGTTTGTTTTGTTAGAAAAAAAAGTTATTTATGTCCAAATACCTTCTTTTGTTAGCGCGTCTGGTTTACATATCCAAACGCTAATTCTGGTCAGCGTTATATCGGACAAAAACTTCAAAATGTGATATTACCGGTCGAAGAAACATTTCAAACTAAGTACTGAATCAATCATTAGGATGTTTTTAACATATAGCTTCAATAAAGTTCCAACCGGAGTATTCGTTCTTGTCTGCGCGAGCAATGGAACGTCAGTGTCTTGCATGAAGAAAAGGCATGTTCAGGAAATGGCTGCTTGATGGACACCTGACTGATTCTGCTCTCATTCTCTCCCACAACATCACAGAAGTCTCATTGGAATTTCTATTGATGGTTGACATCTAGTGGAACGCAGTGCAACATCATTCATAACTCAAATGGATTTCTTAAGGGACTCTGGTGAATACAGACAAGCTCAGATTTCTGACTTCCTGTTTTGATTTCAACTCAGGATTTTGCCTGCCAATATGAGTTCTGTTAATCTCACAGACATAATTCAAACAGTTTTAGAAACTTTAGAGTGTTTTCTATCCAATACTACTAATAATATGCAAATATTAGGAACTATGACTGAGGAGCAGGCCGTTTGATATGGGCACCTTTCATCCAAGCTACTCAATACTGCCCCTTCAGCCATAAGAAGTTTAATTAAGTAAAAATACTTTAAAGTACTACTTAAGTCGTTTTTGGGGGTGTTTATACTTTACTATTTATATTTTTTACTACTTTTACTTTTACTCCCATACATTTTCCCTGACACCCAAAAGTAATCCTAACATTTTGAATGCTTAGCAGGACAGGAAAATGGTCTAATTCACCACTTACCAAGAGAACATCCCTGGTCATCCCTACTGCCTCTGATCTGGCAGACTCACTAAACAGAGAACATCCCTGGTCATCCCTACTGCCTCTGATCTGGAGGACTCACTAAACAGAGAACATCCCTGGTCATCCCTACTGCCTCTGATCTGGCAGACTCACTAAACACAAATGCTTTGTTTGTAAATTATGTCTGAGTGTTGAAGTGTGCCCCTGGCTATCCGTCAATTTTAAAAACAAGAAAATCGCACCGAGATAAGGAATTTGAAATTATTTGTACTTTAACTTTAACTTTTGATACTAAAGTATATTTAAAACCAACTACTTTTAGACTTTAATCAAGTATAATTTACTGAGTGACTTTCACTTTTACTTGAGTCATTTTCTTTTAAGCTACCTTTTCTTTTACTCAAGTGGTTTTTCCACCACTGTGGATTCATCCTCAGCTCTCTGTGGAGGAGCTGTAGAGAAGCCCGTTGAATATCTTCAGCCGATCTTATCAGAGAAATGAGCTATTGGCAGGATGCTGAGTGTTCTCCCAGCTGAGCAGGTTAATGGGGTCTGGAGGCAGACCACTGCCTAATGGGATTGTTGCTGCTTGATAAACAGTGGCAAGGCTTTCTGCCAGTAGGCCAAACACACAGCACCCCCCACCCCCCCCCCCCCCCCCCATGAAGAGAGAAGGGCCCATCAGAGGAGAGGAGAGGAGAGGAGAGGAGAGGAGAGGAGAGGAGAGGAGAGGAGAGGAGAGGAGAGGAGAGGAGAGGCTATGTTCCTGCTCTATTCTCTACAGACCAGAGGAGACTGTGAGTAGAGAGTTGGCCATCTACTGATTTGAATCAAATCCCATTTAACCTGTTTGACCTCCAGGACTCACCACACATGGCCACATCACACGGCTTGTTCTGCTGTCTGGAATTAGACCATGATGCACCAGAGATGTTCCTTCAACACCTTCAACCAGGAGACACGTTCGTTTCCACTTCCTCACCCTTCAATAAAGACTTTTTATATTTCATATTTAATGGAGTTATTTCATATAGCCAGGCTTCCTAAATGCACACTATGCTGCTCTGCTCTTTGTCCCAAATGTATCTAATAGATATTCAGAATAATATTAGCTATGTCTTACATTTGTTCTTCTTTTGCAAATATTTTTATAGTATGAGAAGCAATAACAAATGGCTAATTATTAACTGAATAAGTCATTGGTTAATGAGGCTCCCGAGTGGCGCAGAGGTCTAAGGCACTGCATCTCAGTGCTAGAGGCGTCACTACAGACCCTGGTTCAGAGGTCTAAGACACTGCATCTCAGTGCTAGAGGCGTCACTACAGACACCCTGGTTCAGCGGTCTAAGACACTGCATCTCAGTGCTGGAGGAGTCACTACAGACACCCTGGTTCAGCGGTCTAAGACACTGCATCTCAGTGCTAGAGGAGTCACTACAGACCCTGGTTCAGCGGTCTAAGACACTGCATCTCAGTGCTGGAGGAGTCACTACAGACCCTGGTTCAGCGGTCTAAGGCACTGCATCTCAGTGCTGGAGGAGTCACTACAGACCCTGGTTCAGCGGTCTAAGGCACTGCATCTCAGTGCTAGAGGAGTCACTACAGACCCTGGTTCAGCGGTCTAAGACACTGCATCTCAGTGCTGGAGGAGTCACTACAGACCCTGGTTCAGCGGTCTAAGGCACTGCATCTCAGTGCTAGAGGAGTCACTACAGACCCTGGTTCAGCGGTCTAAGACACTGCATCTCAGTGCTAGAGGAGCCACTACAGACCCTGGTTCAGAGGTCTAAGGCACTGCATCTCAGTGCTAGAGGCGTCACTACAGACACCCTGGTTCAGCGGCCTAAGACACTGCATCTCAGTGCTGGAGGAGTCACTACAGACCCTGGTTCAGCGGTCTGAGGCACTGCATCTCAGTGCTAGAGGGGTCACTACAGACCCTGGTTCAGCGGTCTAAGGCACTGCATCTCAGTGCTGGAGGAGTCACTACAGACCCTGGTTCAGCGGTCTAAGGCACTGCATCTCAGTGCTAGAGGAGTCACTACAGACCCTGGTTCAGCGGTCTGAGGCACTGCATCTCAGTGCTAGAGGGGTCACTACAGACCCTGGTTCAGCGGTCTAAGACACTGCATCTCAGTGCTGGAGGAGTCACTACAGACCCTGGTTCAGCGGTCTAAGACACTGCACACCACTAGTTACAACAGCAGTAGTCTCTCCTCTAGTTACAACAGTAGGGGTTGTGTTCAGATGAAGTCTCTCCTCTAGTTACAACAGTAGGGGTTGTGATCAGATGAAGTATCTCCTCTAGTTACAGCAGTAGGGGTTGTGTTCAGATGAAGTCTCTCCTCTAGTTACAACAGTAGGGGTTGTGTTCAGATGAAGTCTCTCCTCTAGTTACAACAGTAGGGGTTGTGTTCAGATGAAGTCTCTCCTCTAGTTACAACAGTAGGGGATGTGTTCAGATGAAGTCTCTCCTCTAGTTACAACAGTAGGGGTTGTGATCAGATGAAGTCTCTCCTCTAGTTACAACAGTAGGGGTTGTGTTCAGATGAAGTCTCTCCTCTAGTTACAACAGTAGGGGTTGTGTTCAGATGAAGTCTCTCCTCTAGTTACAACAGTAGGGGTTGTGTTCAGATGAAGTATCTCCTCTAGTTACAACAGTAGGGGTTGTGTTCAGATGAAGTATCTCCTCTAGTTACAACAGTAGGGGTTGTGTTCAGATGAAGTCTCTCCTCTAGTTACAACAGTAGGGGTTGTGTTCAGATGAAGTCTCTCCTCTAGTTACAACAGTAGGGGTTGTGTTCAGATGAAGTCTCTCCTCTAGTTACAACAGTAGGGGTTGTGTTCAGATGAAGTCTCTCCTCTAGTTACAACAGTAGGGGTTGTGTTAAGATGAAGTATCTCCTCTAGTTACAACAGTAGTAGTATCTCCTCTAGTTACAACAGTAGGGGTTGTGTTCAGATGAAGTATCTCCTCTAGTTACAACAGTAGGGGTTGTGTTCAGATGAAGTCTCTCCTCTAGTTACAACAGTAGGGGTTGTGTTCAGATGTAGTCTCTCCTCTAGTTACAACAGTAGTGGTTGTGTTCAGATGAAGTCTCTCCTCTAGTTACAACAGTAGGGGTTGTGTTCAGATGAAGTCTCTCCTCTAGTTACAACAGTAGGGGTTGTGTTCAGATGAAGTATCTCCTCTAGTTACAGCAGTAGGGGTTGTGTTCAGATGAAGTCTCTCCTCTAGTTACAACAGTAGGGGTTGTGATCAGATGAAGTCTCTCCTCTAGTTACAACAGTAGGGGTTGTGTTCAGATGAAGTATCTCCTCTAGTTACAACAGTAGGGGTTGTGTTCAGATGAAGTATCTCCTCTAGTTACAACAGTAGGGGTTGTGTTCAGATGAAGTATCTCCACTAGTTACAACAGTAGGGGTTGTGTTCAGATGAAGTCTCTCCTCTAGTTACAACAGTAGGGGTTGTGTTCAGATGAAGTCTCTCCTCTAGTTACAACAGTAGGGGTTGTGTTCAGATGAAGTATCTCCTCTAGTTACAACAGTAGGGGTTGTGTTCAGATGAAGTATCTCCTCTAGTTACAACAGTAGGGGTTGTGTTCAGATGAAGTATCTCCTCTAGTTACAACAGTAGGGGTTGTGTTCAGATGAAGTCTCTCCTCTAGTTACAACAGTAGGGGTTGTGTTCAGATGAAGTATCTCCACTAGTTACAACAGTTGGGGTTGTGTTCAGATGAAGTCTCTCCTCTAGTTACAACAGTAGGGGTTGTGTTCAGATGAAGTATCTCCTCTAGTTACAACAGTAGGGGTTGTGTTCAGATGAAGTCTCTCTAGTTACAACAGTAGGGGTTGTGTTCAGATGAAGTATCTCCACTAGTTACAACAGTAGGGGTTGTGTTCAGATGAAGTCTCTCCTCTAGTTACAACAGTAGGGGTTGTGTTCAGATGAAGTATCTCCACTAGTTACAACAGTAGGGGTTGTGTTCAGATGAAGTCTCTCTAGTTACAACAGTAGGGGTTGTGTTCAGATGAAGTATCTCCACTAGTTACAACAGTTGGGGTTGTGTTCAGATGAAGTCTCTCCTCTAGTTACAACAGTAGGGGTTGTGTTCAGATGAAGTATCTCCTCTAGTTACAACAGTAGGGGTTGTGTTCAGATGAAGTCTCTCTAGTTACAACAATAGGGGTTGTGTTCAGATGAAGTATCTCCTCTAGTTACAACAGTAGGGGTTGTGTTCAGATGAAGTCTCTCCTCTAGTTACAACAGTAGGGGTTGTGTTCAGATGAAGTCTCTCCTCTAGTTACAACAGTAGGGGTTGTGTTCAGATGAAGTCTCTCTAGTTACAACAGTAGGGGTTGTGTTCAGATGAAGTATCTCCTCTAGTTACAACAGTAGGGGTTGTGTTCAGATGAAGTCTCTCCTCTAGTTACAACAGTAGGGGTTGTGTTCAGATGAAGTCTCTCCTCTAGTTACAACAGTAGGGGTTGTGTTCAGATGAAGTCTCTCCTCTAGTTACAACAGTAGGGGTTGTGTTCAGATGAAGTCTCTCCTCTAGTTACAACAGTAGGGGTTGTGTTCAGATGAAGTCTCTCCTCTAGTTACAACAGTAGGGGTTGTGTTCAGATGAAGTATCTCCTCTAGTGACAGCGGCAGTAGGGATTGTGTTTGAGCATCCTTCAGTGAAGCCTAATTTGGATCCATCCCAGTCATCCAAACTTGTTGTTTCCAAACAGAACTTCCTCTCAGCAAGGGGCTTCATCAAATCCTCCATCCCACTCCTCTCCTCTGGTCAGAATGTCCCAATCAGACTCTCTATACATGCTGCTGAGATACTCAGCAAAAAAACACCGCTGACAATTCCTCTTCCCACGTACCTTTTAATCATATAGATAACATGCCAAAAATGTCTGTGGATAATATGAGGATGGGTTTGTAAAAGACCATGAGAGAGGAGAATATATCAACATCTATTTACATTGAAGGGGCTTTTTGGAGGAGCAAACGACAGAGCCAGATGTGGTCTGGAGCCATACTAGCCACTGTGCTCTGCCCTGGGGTATCACTATGTCCTCGTTTCACAGAGCCTCCTCCTCAGGGACCAACCAGATCAGCTTAGTGAGTCACAGCATCAGAGAACAGCGGTGGAAGAAGCAGGACAGCTGGAGATTCACTGGCAAAGCAAACATCAAGGCCTCATCAACTCAGACAGGAGAAACCAACAGAGGGAATACTTGTTTTACTGAGTACTGGAAACATACACACATCTGATAGGTGTTTTACTGAGTACTGGAAACATACACACTTCTGATAGGTGTTTTACTGAGTACTGGAAACATACATCTGATAGGTGTTTCACTGAGTACTGGAAACATACACACATCTGATAGGTGTTTTACTGAGTACTGGAAACACACATCTGATAGGTGTTTCACTGAGTACTGGAAACACACATCTGATAGGTGTTTTACTGAGTACTGGAAACACACATCTGATAGGTGTTTTACTGAGTACTGGAAACACACATCTGATAGGTGTTTTACTGAGTACTGGAAACACACATCTGATAGGTGTTTTACTGAGTACTGGAAACATACATCTGATAGGTGTTTTACTGAGTACTGGAAACATACACACATCTGGTAGCTGTATCTATATGTATATATAAACATACATACATCTACTAATAAGCTAGACACATCCACGGGCCCACCAACAGACAGTAATACTGCATCACAGACACGGGCCCCACCAACAGACAGTAATACTGCATCACAGACACGGGCACACCAACAGACAGTAATACTACATCACAGATACGGGCCACACCACCAGACAGTAATACTGCATCACAGACACAGGCCACACCAACAGACAGTAATACTGCATTACAGACACGGCCCCACCAACAGACAGTAATAATGCATCACAGACACGGGCACACCAACAGACAGTAATACTGCATTACAGACACGGCCCCACCAACAGACAGTAATAATGCATCACAGACACGGGCCACACCAACAGACAGTAATACTGCATTACAGACACGGCCCCACCAACAGACAGTAATACTGCATCACAGACACGGGCACACCAACAGACAGTAATACTACATCACAGATACGGGCCACACCACCAGACAGTAATACTGCATCACAGACACGGGCCACACCAACAGACAGTAATACTGCATTACAGACACGGCCCCACCAACAGACAGTAATAATGCATCACAGACACGGGCCACACCAACAGACAGTAATATTGCATCACAGACACGGGCCACACCAACAGACAGTAATAATGCATCACAGACACGGGCCACACCAACAGACAGTAATACTGCATCACAGACACGGGCCACACCAACAGACAGTAATACTGCATCACAGACACGGGCCACACCAACAGACAGTAATACTGCATCACAGACACGGGCCACAACAACAGACAGTAATAATGTATCACAGACACAGGCCCCACCAACAGACAGTAATAATGCATCACAGACATGGCCCCGCCAACAGACCTGCCACTGCCTCCTCCCAGCCTCTTCCCTCCTGCGACAGCCTCCTGCCACAGCCTCCTGCCACAGCCTCATCCCAGCTTCCACACTCCTGCCACAGCCTCCTCCCAACCTCCTCCCTCCTGCCACAGCCTCCTCCCAACCTCCTCCCTTCTGCCACAGCCTCCTGCCACAGCCTCCTGCCACAGCCTCCTCCCAAACTCCTCCCTCCTGCCACAGCCTCCTCCCTCCTGCCACAGCCTCCTCCCAACCTCCTCCCAGCTTCCTCCCAGCTTCCTCCCAGCCTCCTCCCTTCTCCCAGCTTCCTCCCAGCTTCCTCCCAGCCTCCTCCCTTCTCCCAGCTTCCTCCCAGCCTCCTCACAGCCTCCTCCCAGCCTCCTCCCAGCCTCCTGCCATCCACCTCATAGCCTCCTCCAAGCCACCTGCCTCAACCTCCTCCCAGCTTCCTCCCAGCCTCCTCCCAGCCTCCTCACAGCCTCCTCCCAGACTTCTCCCAGCCTCTTCCCTCCTCCCAGCTTCCTCCCAGCCTCTTCCCAGCCTCCTCACAGCCTCCTCCCAGACTTCTCCCAGCCTCTTCCCTCCTCCCAGCTTCCTCCCAGCCTCCTCCCAGCTCTCTGTAGACGTACTGTATTGAAGTGATAAGTAAATAGTTAGCTGTCCCAGTGAAGTGGAGGCAAGTTGTAGTTAGCTCTGCTACAGGACGTTTAGTTAGCATAGCGCTGCTAAAGGATGTTTTAGTTTGCTCTGCTAAAGGACGTTTTTGTTAGCGCTGCTAAAGGACGTTTTAGTTAGCATAGCGCTGCTAAAGGACGTTTTAGTATGCTCTGCTAAAGGACGTTTTTGTTAGCGCTGCTAAAGGACGTTTTAGTTAGCATAGCGCTGCTAAAGGAAGTTTTAGTTTGCTCTGCTAAAGGACATTGTAGTTAGTGCTGCCTAAGGTGTTGGGACTCTGGGTATAAGAGTATGAAGGAAACCAAAAGTTCCCTTGACATGAAGTGCAGACAATCATCTCCAGTTACACAGATGGAATCAGTGACACATCAGAGTAGTTTAGTTGGGACAGACGTAAATCTAAACCTGCCTTCCTATCGAGCGCTACCCTAACCCTGTCCTAACCCTGTCATACCCTACCCTAACCCTGTCCTAACCCTGTCCAATCCTGTCCTAACCCTGTCCAACCCTGTCCTAACCCTGTCCTAACCCTGTCCAACCCTACCCTAACCCTGTCCTAACCCTGTCCAACCCTGTCCTAACCCTGTCAATCCCTACCCTAACCCTAACCCTAACCCTGTCCTAACCCTGTCCAATCCTGTCCTAACCCTGTCCAACCCTGTCCTAACCCTGTCCTAACCCTGTCCAACCCTACCCTAACCCTGTCCTAACCCTGTCCAACCCTGTCCTAACCCTGTCAATCCCTACCCTAACCCTGTCCTAACCCTGTCCAACCCTACCCTAACCCTGTCCTAACCCTGTCCAACCCTGTCCTAACCCTGTCCATCCCTACCCTAACCCTAACCCTGTCCTAACCCTGTCCTAAACCTGTCCTAAACCTGTCCTAAACCTGTCCTAACCCTGTCCTTACCCTGTCCTAAACCTGTCCTAAACCTGTCCTAACCCTGTCCCTACCCTGTCCTAAACCTGTCCTAAACCTGTCCTAACCCTGTCCATCCCTACACTAACCCTGTCCAAACCCTGTCCTAACCCTGTCCAACCCTGTCCTAACCCTGTCCTAACCCTGTCCAACCCTGTCCTAACCCTGTCCTAATCCTGTCCTAACCCTGTCCTAACCCTGTCCTAACCCTGTCCTAACCCTGTCCAACCCTGTCCTAAACCTGTCCTAACCCTGTCCAACCCTGTCCCCACCCTGTCCTAACCCTGTCCTAACCCTGTCCTAACCCTGTCCTAACCCTGCCCTAACCCTGTCAACCCTGTCCAACCCTGTCCTAACCCTGTCCAACCCTACCCTAACCCTGTCCTAACCCTGCCCTAACCCTGTCAACCCTGTCCAACCCTGTCCTAACCCTGTCCAACCCTACCCTAACCCTGTCCTAACCCTGTCCTAACCCTGTCCTAACCCTGTCCAACCCTACCGTAACCCTGTCCTAACCCTGTCCTAACCCTATCCTAACCCTGTCCTAACCCTGTCCTAACCCTGCCCTAATCCTGTCAACCCTGTCCAACCCAGTCCTAACCCTGTCCAACCCTGTCCTAACCCTGTCCTAACCCTGCCCTAACCCTGTCAACCCTGTCCAACCCTGTCCTAACCCTATCCAACCCTACCCTAACCCTGTCCTAACCCTGTCCTAACCCTATCCTAACCCTGTCCTAACCCTGTCCTAACCCTGCCCTAATCCTGTCAACCCTGTCCAACCCAGTCCTAACCCTGTCCAACCCTGTCCTAACCCTGTCCTAACCCTGCCCTAACCCTGTCAATCCCTACCCTAACCCTGTCCTAACCCTGTCCTAACCCTGTCCAACCCTGTCCTAACCCTGTCCAACCCTGTCCTAACCCTGTCCTAACCCTGTCCTAGGCCTCTTAGGTAGGTCTTCTTTAACACATTGAGGTGCTTGCAGCCCAACGCTGCCAGGTACTAGGTCTTCATTAACACATTGAGGTGCTTGAAGTCCAACCCTGCCAGGTCCTAGGACTTCTTTAACACATTGAGGTGCTTGCAGCCCAACCCTGCCAGGTCCTAGGTCTTCTTTAACACATTGAGGGGCTTGCAGCCCAACCCTGCCAGGTCCTAGGACTTCTTTAACACATTGAGGTGCTTGCAGCCCAACCCTGGCAGGTACTAGGTCTTCAATAACACATTGAGGTGCTTGAAGTCCAACCCTGCCAGGTCCTAGGACTTCTTTAACACATTGAGGGGCTTGAAGTCCAACGCTGCCAGGTCCTAGGACTTCTTTAACACATTGAGGTGCTTCTTGCAGCCCAACGCTGCCAGGTCCTAGGACTTCTTTAACACATTGAGGGGCTTGCAGTCCAACCCTGCCAGGTCCTAGGACTTCTTTAACACATTGAGGTGCTTGCAGCCCAACCCTGCCAGGTCCTAGGACTTCTTTAACACATTGAGGTGCTTGCAGCCCAACCCTGCCAGGTCCTAGGACTTCTTTAACACATTGAGGGGCTTGCAGTCCAACCCTGCCAGGTCCTAGGACTTCTTTAACACATTGAGGGGCTTGCAACCCAACGCTGCCAGGTCCTAGGACTTCTTTAACACATTGAGGTGCTTGCAGTTCAACCCTGCCAGGTCCTAGGACTTCTTTAACACATTGAGGTGCTTGCAGCCCAACGCTGCCAGGTCCTAGGACTTCTTTAACACATTGAGGGGCTTGCAGTTCAACCCTGCCAGGTCCTAGGACTTCTTTAACACATTGAGGGGCTTGCAGTCCAACCCTGCCAGGTCCTAGGACTTCTTTAACACATTGAGGTGCTTGCAGCCCAACCCTGCCAGGTCCTAGGACTTCTTTAACACATTGAGGTGCTTGCAGCCCAACCCTGCCAGGTCCTAGGTCTTCTTTAACACATTGAGGGGCTTGCAACCCAACGCTGCCAGGTCCTAGGACTTCTTTAACACATTGAGGTGCTTGCAGTTCAACCCTGCCAGGTCCTAGGACTTCTTTAACACAGTGAGGTGCGTGCAGCCCAACCCTGCCAGGTCCTAGGACTTCTTTAACACATTGAGGTGCTTGCAGTCCAACCCTGCCAGGTCCTCAGCCAGGTTTGGAGGAGTGGACAGAACACAAGCCCCTATCTGGCATCACGACTGTTTTCACAGCTGACTGTTCCCGGACAGACGATCAGCTTTCAGCCATGCTCAGATTCCTTTCCTCACACACCAGAACAGCAACATCCATCATGAGGTGACATCTGTGGAGAGTTGCTCCATATCTTAATGGTTGTGAAGCGTATGGTGGCCTGAAGTGAGGATTAGGAGCTAACATGCTACAGTCCTACTAGGGGGAACGGCTGTACATACAATTGTTGATTTGGTAATTCAATCTAATATGGTGTGTAGTTCCCTGGAGGCTGGGCCGTACTCCACAGCACTGAGACAGTCACAGCCTGATATGTCTCTATGTTGAGGCCATGAGGTCAAATCAAATCGTACAGGTGCAATGTAACATCATTATCCTGAAGTTAACAACAAGAAATGGAAGAAATCCGAGTCAGTTTTTATAGCCAAAGTAACATCACATCATAGGAACATGTGTCCATGTCCTGAAATGGTATTGTAAGTCTTCCTAGCATGGTACCAGGCAGGATCAGATGTCCGTTCTCTCACAACACACACAGAGTAGTGCACAGGAGTCACATCGATACTTCAACCAGGACGTCACGGTCCGAAACCAGGACGTCACGGTCCGATACTTCAACCAGGACGTCACGGTCCGAAACCAGGACGTCACGGTCCGATACTTCAACCAGGACGTCACGGTCCGATACTTCAACCAGGACGTCACGGTCCGATACTTCAACCAGGACGTCACGGTCCGATACTTCAACCAGGACGTCACGGTCCGATACTTCAGCCAGGACGTCACGGTCCGATACTTCAACCAGGACGTCACGGTCCGATACTTCAACCAGGACGTCACGGTCCGATACTTCAACCAGGACATCACGGTCCGATACTTCAACCAGGACGTCGCGGTCCGATACTTCAACCAGGACGTCACGGTCCGATACTTCAACCAGGACGTCACGGTCCAAAACCAGGACGTCACGGTCCGATACTTCAACCAGGACGTCGCGGTCCGGGTTTGGCCGTGCTGAATGAAACCCTCTGAACCTTACCTGACCTCCCTCAGGTTGTTTTGAAACGGGGTCAACGTGTCTACTAATAGCTGGGTGATTTGTGCTGACAGTGATCCATGAGGGCTGGATGACGATGTGCTTAAAGATCCATCATACAGTTATCATAAAGAAAACAGAGCTGATGTCACTCTCCAAGAGAAACCATATGGAGGATCCACAGCAAGGCAACTTTAGTTTAGACCCATTCCCAGCTCCTCTCAGACACAGCTCCTCTCACACACAGACCCAGCTCCTCTCAACCCCAGCTCCTCTCAGTCCCAGCTCCTCTCATCCCCAGCTCCTCTCAGCCTCAGCTCCTCTCAGACCCAGCTCCTCTCACACACAGACCCAGCTCCTCTCAACCCCAGCTCCTCTCACACACAGACCCAGCTCCTCTCAGACCCAGCTCCTCTCACACACAGACCCAGCTCCTCTTAGCCCCAGCTCCTCTAAGCCCCAGCTCCTGTCAGACCCAACTCCCTCAGACCCAGCTCCTCTCAGACCCAGCTCCTCTCATCCCCAGCTCCTCTCAACCCCAGCCCCAGCTCCTCTCAGCCCCAGCTCCTCTCAGCCTCAGCTCCTCTCAGACCCAGCTCCTCTCACACACAGACCCAGCTCCTCTCAACCCCAGCTCCTCTCACACACAGACCCAGCTCCTCTCAGACCCAGCTCCTTTCACACACAGACCCAGCTCCTCTCAGCCCCAGCTCCTCTAAGCCCCAGCTCCTCTCAGACCCAGCTCCTCTCAGACCCAGCTCCTCTCAGTCCCAGCTCCTCTCAGACCCAGCTCCTCTCAGACCCAGCTCCTCTCAGACCCAGTTCCTCTCAACCCCAGCTCCTCTCAGACCCAGCTCCTCTAAGACCCAGCCCCAGCTCCTCTCAGACCCAGTTCCTCTCAGCCCCAGCCCCAGCCCCAGCTCCTCTCAGACCCAGCTCCTCTCAGACCCAGCTCCTCTCAGCCCCAGTTCCTCTCAGCCCCAGCCCCAGCCCCAGCTCCTCTCAGCCCCAGCTCCTCTCAGACCCAGCTCCTCTCAGACTCAGCTCCTCCCAGACCCAGCTCCTCTAAGCCCCAGCTCCTCTCAGATCCAGCCCTTCTCCTCTCACAGAGAACCAGCCCGTCATAGAGACCCAAAACATACTACGCCTCTCAGACCCAGAACAGCAAGACATCCCCATGCAGATCCTCTCTCAGAGCCAGGATAGAAACTTTCGACCCAGGGTGGTTTAAAGGGTTATAGATGCATCCACGTAGTAGAGACAGTTGTACACAGTAAAATACATCATATAATCTCTCTACCCTGCACTGTATATCAACAACATTTCACATGAATTATGAGGTGCATCAGTCTGAAACCAGGTGAATGTCCACTCTAAGATAGTGACAGTGAGCTGACAGAACCGATGTAAACCTCGGTATCATGTCCATTATAACTGATTATATATATATGATATTTAGTATGACCCTGTTTGGTAACAGTTATAACTGCCAAGGTACAAGACTGAGGCCAACACAACTCTAATCCTCATGTCTCAAACAGCGGAGAGAAACGCATTTATGAGAAGTTATTCCAGACTGATACACTATTAACTGGGGAATGCTCATTTCACGACATACTGACGCTGTAGCTGGAAAACAATACAATAATATTCAAATGTTTTATTGTCACATACAACAGATAGATGCAGTGAAATGTGTTGTTTTAGAGAGCCCTGAATCAGGGTCAACCATAGTAGAACAGAGACCTGGATCAGGGTCAACCATAGTGGAACAGAGCCCTGGATCAGGGTCAACCATAGTAGAACAGAGCCCTGGATCAGGGTCAACCATAGTAGAACAGAGACCTGGATCAGGGTCAACCATAGTAGAACAGAGACCTGGATCAGGGTCAACCATAGTAGAACAGAGCCCCGGATCAGGGTCAACCATAGTAGAACAGAGACCTGGATCAGGGTCAACCATAGTAGAACAGAGCCCCGGATCAGGGTCAACCATAGTAGAACAGAGCCCTGGATCAGGGTCAACCATAGTAGAACAGAGCCCTGGATCAGGGTCAACCATAGTAGAACAGAGCCCTGGATCAGGGTCATCCATAGTAGAACAGAGCCCCGGATCAGGGTCAACCATAGTAGAACAGAGCCCTGGATCAGGGTCAACCATAGTAGAACAGAGCCCTGGATCAGGGTCATCCATAGTAGAACAGAGACCTGGATCAGGATCAACCATAGTGGAACAGAGCCCTGGATCAGGGTCAACCATAGTAGAACAGAGCCCTGGATCAGGGTCAACCATAGTAGAACAGAGACCTGGATCAGGGTCAACCATAGTAGAACAGAGCCTGGATCAGGGTCAACCATAGTAGAACAGAGCCCTGGATCAGGGTCAACCATAGTAGAACAGAGCCCTGGATCAGGGTCAACCATAGTAGAACAGAGCCCTGGATCAGGGTCAACCATAGTAGAACAGAGCCCTGGATCAGGGTCAACCATAGTAGAACAGAGACCTGGATCAGGGTCAACCATAGTGGAACAGAGCCCTGGATCAGGGTCAACCATAGTAGAACAGAGCCCTGGATCAGGGTCAACCATAGTAGAACAGAGCCCTGGATCAGGGTCAACCATAGTGGAACAGAGCCCTGGATCAGGGTCAACCATAGTAGAACAGAGCCCTGGATCAGGGTCAACCATAGTAGAACAGAGCCCTGGATCAGGGTCAACCATAGTAGAACAGAGACCTGGAGCAAATTAGATATAAGTGCCTTGCTCAAGGACACATCAGCCAATTTTTCATCTTGTCGGCCTTTCGGTTACTGGCCCAATGCTCTAGCCGTTGTCATTTGATTTGTTTTGATTGTTGTGTTGTTGTTTTGTTTGATATTGTATTGATTGTTGTTTTGTTTCATATTGTATTGATTGTTGTGTTGCTGTTTTGTTTGATATTGTATTGATTGTTGTGTTGCTGTTTTGTTTCATATTGTATTGATTGTTGTTTTGTTTCATATTGTATTGATTGTTGTTTTGTTTCATATTGTATTGATTGTTGTGTTGCTGTTTTGTTTCATATTGTATTGATTGTTGTGTTGCTGTTTTGTTTCATATTGTATTGATTGTTGTGTTGCTGTTTTGTTTCATATTGTATTGATTGTTGTGTTGCTGTTTTGTTTCATATTGTATTGATTGTTGTGTTGCTGATTTGTTTGATATTGTATTGATTGTTGTGTTGTTGTTTTGTTTCATATTGTATTGATTGTTGTTTTGTTTCATATTGTATTGATTGTTGTTTTGTTTCATATTGTATTGATTGTTGTTTTGTTTCATATTGTATTGATTGTTGTGTTGTTGTTTTGTTTCATATTGTATTGATTGTTGTGTTGTTGTTTTGTTTCATATTGTATTGATTGTTGTTTTGTTTCATATTGTATTGATTGTTGTGTTGTTGTTTTGTTTCATATTGTATTGATTGTTGTGTTGTTTTGTTTCATATTGTATTGATTGTTGTGTTGCTGTTTTGTTTGATATTGTATTGATTGTTGTGTTGCTGTTTTGTTTCATATTGTATTGATTGTTGTTTTGTTTCATATTGTATTGATTGTTGTTTTGTTTCATATTGTATTGATTGTTGTGTTGCTGTTTTGTTTCATATTGTATTGATTGTTGTGTTGCTGTTTTGTTTCATATTGTATTGATTGTTGTTTTGTTTCATATTGTATTGATTGTTGTGTTGCTGTTTTGTTTCATATTGTATTGATTGTTGTGTTGCTGTTTTGTTTCATATTGTATTGATTGTTGTGTTGCTGTTTTGTTTCATATTGTATTGATTGTTGTGTTGCTGTTTTGTTTCATATTGTATTGATTGTTGTGTTGCTGTTTTGTTTCATATTGTATTGATTGTTGTGTTGTTGTTTTGTTTCATATTGTATTGATTGTTGTTTTGTTTCATATTGTATTGATTGTTGTTTTGTTTCATATTGTATTGATTGTTGTTTTGTTTCATATTGTATTGATTGTTGTGTTGCTGTTTTGTTTGATATTGTATTGATTGTTGTGTTGCTGTTTTGTTTCATATTGTATTGATTGTTGTTTTGTTTCATATTGTATTGATTGTTGTTTTGTTTCATATTGTATTGATTGTTGTGTTGCTGTTTTGTTTCATATTGTATTGATTGTTGTGTTGCTGTTTTGTTTCATATTGTATTGATTGTTGTGTTGCTGTTTTGTTTCATATTGTATTGATTGTTGTGTTGCTGTTTTGTTTCATATTGTATTGATTGTTGTGTTGCTGATTTGTTTGATATTGTATTGATTGTTGTGTTGTTGTTTTGTTTCATATTGTATTGATTGTTGTTTTGTTTCATATTGTATTGATTGTTGTGTTGTTGTTTTGTTTCATATTGTATTGATTGTTGTGTTGTTTTGTTTCATATTGTATTGATTGTTGTGTTGCTGTTTTGTTTGATATTGTATTGATTGTTGTGTTGCTGTTTTGTTTCATATTGTATTGATTGTTGTTTTGTTTCATATTGTATTGATTGTTGTTTTGTTTCATATTGTATTGATTGTTGTGTTGCTGTTTTGTTTCATATTGTATTGATTGTTGTGTTGCTGTTTTGTTTCATATTGTATTGATTGTTGTGTTGCTGTTTTGTTTCATATTGTATTGATTGTTGTGTTGCTGTTTTGTTTCATATTGTATTGATTGTTGTGTTGCTGTTTTGTTTCATATTGTATTGATTGTTGTGTTGTTGTTTTGTTTCATATTGTATTGATTGTTGTTTTGTTTCATATTGTATTGATTGTTGTTTTGTTTCATATTGTATTGATTGTTGTTTTGTTTCATATTGTATTGATTGTTGTGTTGTTGTTTTGTTTCATATTGTATTGATTGTTGTGTTGTTGTTTTGTTTCATATTGTATTGATTGTTGTTTTGTTTCATATTGTATTGATTGTTGTGTTGTTGTTTTGTTTCATATTGTATTGATTGTTGTGTTGTTTTGTTTCATATTGTATTGATTGTTGTGTTGCTGTTTTGTTTGATATTGTATTGATTGTTGTGTTGCTGTTTTGTTTCATATTGTATTGATTGTTGTTTTGTTTCATATTGTATTGATTGTTGTTTTGTTTCATATTGTATTGATTGTTGTGTTGCTGTTTTGTTTCATATTGTATTGATTGTTGTGTTGCTGTTTTGTTTCATATTGTATTGATTGTTGTGTTGCTGTTTTGTTTCATATTGTATTGATTGTTGTGTTGCTGTTTTGTTTCATATTGTATTGATTGTTGTGTTGCTGTTTTGTTTCATATTGTATTGATTGTTGTGTTGTTGTTTTGTTTCATATTGTATTGATTGTTGTTTTGTTTCATATTGTATTGATTGTTGTTTTGTTTCATATTGTATTGATTGTTGTTTTGTTTCATATTGTATTGATTGTTGTGTTGTTGTTTTGTTTCATATTGTATTGATTGTTGTGTTGCTGATTTGTTTGATATTGTATTGATTGTTGTGTTGTTGTTTTGTTTCATATTGTATTGATTGTTGTGTTGTTGTTTTGTTTCATATTGTATTGATTGTTGTGTTGCTGTTTTGTTTCATATTGTATTGATTGTTGTGTTGTTGTTTTGTTTGATATTGTATTGATTGTTGTGTTGCTGTGATCAGGAAAGCCTTGTGAGTGAGACCCTGGTCTCTGTGGGTTTCCCCTGAATAAATAAAGAATAAAAAAACACTCTACACAGTACAGTATTATCTGTAGTGGTTATATATACAGTACAGTATTATGTGTAGTGATTATATACAGTACAGTATTACCTGTAGTGATTATATACAGTACAGTATTACCTCTAGTGATTATATACAGTACAGTATTATATGTAGTGATTATATACAGTACAGTATTACCTGTAGTGATTATATACAGTACAGTATTACCTGTAGTGATTATATACAGTACAGTATAATCGGTAGTGATTATATACAGTAGAGTATTACCTGTAGTGATTATATACACAGTAGAGTATTATGTGTAGTGATTATATACAGTACAGTATTATGTGTAGTGATTATATACAGTACAGTATTACCTGCAGTGATTATATACAGTACAGTATTATATGCAGTGATTATATACAGTACAGTATTATATGTAGTGATTATATACAGTACAGTATTATCGGTAGTGATTATATACAGTACAGTATTATCGGTAGTGATTATATACAGTAGAGTATTACCTGTAGTGATTAATATACACAGTAGAGTATTATGTGTAGTGATTATATACACAGTAGAGTATTATATGTAGTGATTATATACAGTACAGTATTACCTGCAGTGATTATATACAGTACAGTATTACCTGCAGTGATTATATACAGTACAGTATTACCTGCAGTGATTATATACAGTACAGTATTATATGTAGTGATTATATACACAGTACAGTATTATATGTAGTGATTATATACACAGTACAGTATTATATGTAGTGATTATATATACAGTTCATTTTGTCTGTAGTGAGACAAAGAGAATG
>NW_024060834.1:0-20234 GCF_016432855.1 Salvelinus namaycush
TACTGATTACAGAGGCGCAGCGGAAGCGTGATGGCCCGTAACCCAGTTGATAGATCGAAACCACTCTCTGCTATCTAGATAGTATTTAGCAAGTGCCCCAGTGGCCTAATGGATAGGCACTGGCCTCCTAAGGCAGGGATTGTGGGTTTCGAGTCCTATCTGGGTGGATGAAGGCAATTTGGGATAGAAAAGAGAGCTGAGAATGTAACACAGAGGTTGAAGCGTCGAGCTATCCACTTCTATTTTTAGAAATGAAGTGCAAACAGGGTAAATAAAAGTTATAATTTCATGTCTCGTGCCCTCCGTGATTCTATTTTTTAACTGCTTCTATCAGTTCGTACAGGTCATGCTGATTACAGAGTCACTGGCCTCCTAATCCATGTATTGTGAGTTCAAGTATTTTTTGGGGTGCCTGAAAGCGGAGTGATGAAGTGGATGTATCTTGGGCAGTAACCCAGTGATTTATGGATCGAAACCATCCTCTGCTGTCCAGTTTGTTTCCAGCAATGAAGTGCAAACAGCAAATATAAAAGCAAAATTTCATGGGCATGTCTCATGTGCCCTCCGTGATTCTTTGTTTGACTTCTTTGTCAGTTTTTATAGGTTATACTGATTGTAGAGGAACTGGCCTCCTAATTCCATGTATTGTGAGTTCAAGTATTATTTTGGGTGCCTGAAAGCGGAGTGATGAAGTGGAGTATCCTGGCAGTTAACCCAGTGATTTAGTGGATCGAAACCATCCTCTGCTATCCAGTTTGTTTTCAGCAATGAAGTGCAAACACAAATATAAAAAGCATAATTTCATGGGCATGTCACAGTGCCCTCTGTGATTCTTTTTTTGACTGCTTCTTTCAGTTTGTATAGGTCATACTGATTACAGAGGCGCAGCGGAAGCGTGATGGCCCCGTAACCCAGAGGTTGATAGATCGAAACCACTCTCTGCTATCTAGATAATTTTTAGCAAGTGCCCCAGTGGCCTAATGGATAAGGCACTGGCCTCCTAAGGCAGGGATTGTGGGTTCGAGTCCTATCTGGGGTGGATGAAGGCAATTTGGGATAGAAAAAGAGAGCTGAGAATGTAACACAGAGGTTGAAGCGTCGAAGCTATCCACTTCTATTTTTAGAAATGAAGTGCAAACAGGGTAAATAAAAGTATAATTTCATGTCTCTGTGCCCTCCGTGATTCTATTTTTTAACTGCTTCTATCAGTTCGTACAGGTCATGCTGATTACAGAGGCACTGGCCTCCTAATCCATGTATTGTGAGTTCAAGTATTTTTTTGGGGTGCCTGAAAGCGAAGTGATGAAGTGGATGTATCTTGGGCAGTTAACCCAGTGATTTATGGATCGAAACCATCCTCTGCTGTCCAGTTTGTTTCCAGCAATGAAGTGCAAACACAAATATAAAAAGCAAAATTTCATGGGCATGTCTCAGTGCCCTCCGTGATTCTTTGTTTGACTTCTTTTGTCAGTTTTTATAGGTTATACTGATTGTAGAGGAACTGGCCTCCTAATTCATGTATTGTGAGTTCAAGTATTATTTTGGGGTGCCTGAAAGCGGAGTGATGAAGTGGAAGTATCCTGGGCAGTTAACCCAGTGATTTATGGATCGAAACCATCCTCTGCTATCCAGTTTGTTTTCAGCAATGAAGTGCAAACACAAATATAAAAAGCATAATTTCATGGGCATGTCACAGTGCCCTCTGTGATTCTTTTTTTGACTGCTTCTTTCAGTTTGTATAGGTCATACTGATTACAGAGGCGCAGCGGAAGCGTGAAGGCCCCGTAACCCAGAGGTTGATAGATCGAAACCACTCTCTGCTATCTAGATAGTATTTAGCAAGTGCCCCAGTGGCCTAATGGATAAGGCCCTGGGCTCCTAAGCCAGGGATTGTTCGTTCGAGTCCCATCTGGGGTGGATGAAGGCATTTTGGGATAGAAAAAGAGAGCTGAGCATGTAACCTAGAGGTTGAAGCATCGAAGCTATCCAATTCTATTTTTAGAAATGAAGTGCAAACAGGGTAAATAAAAGTATAATTTCATGTCTCTGTGCCCTCCGTGATTCTATTTTTTAACTGCTTCTATCAGTTCGTACAGGTCATGCTGATTACAGAGGCACTGGCCTCCTAATCCATATATTGTGAGTTTAAGTATTTTTTTGGGGTGCCTGAAAGCGGAGTGATGAAGTGGATGTATCTTGGGCAGTTAACCCAGTGATTTATGGATCGAAACCATCCTCTGCTGTCCAGTTTGTTTCCAGCAATGAAGTGCAAACACAAATATAAAAAGCAAAATTTCATGGGCATGTCTCAGTGCCCTCCGTGATTCTTTGTTTGACTTCTTTTGTCAGTTTTTATAGGTTATACTGATTGTAGAGGAACTGGCCTCCTAATTCATGTATTGTGAGTTCAAGTATTATTTTGGGGTGCCTGAAAGCGGAGTGATGAAGTGGAAGTATCCTGGGCAGTTAACCCAGTGATTTATGGATCGAAACCATCCTCTGCTATCCAGTTTGTTTTCAGCAATGAAGTGCAAACACAAATATAAAAAGCATAATTTCATGGGCATGTCACAGTGCCCTCTGTGATTCTTTTTTTGACTGCTTCTTTCAGTTTGTATAGGTCATACTGATTACAGAGGCGCAGCGGAAGCGTGAAGGCCCCGTAACCCAGAGGTTGATAGATCGAAACCACTCTCTGCTATCTAGATAGTATTTAGCAAGTGCCCCAGTGGCCTAATGGATAAGGCCCTGGGCTCCTAAGCCAGGGATTGTTCGTTCGAGTCCCATCTGGGGTGGATGAAGGCATTTTGGGATAGAAAAAGAGAGCTGAGCATGTAACCTAGAGGTTGAAGCATCGAAGCTATCCAATTCTATTTTTAGAAATGAAGTGCAAACAGGGTAAAAAAAACTATAATTTCATGGGCATGTCTCTGTGCCCTCTGTGATTCTTTTTTTGACTTCTTTTGTCAGTTTTTATAGGTTATACTGATTGTAGAGGAACTGGCCTCCTAATCCATGTATTGTGAGTTCAAGTATTATTTTGGGGTGCCTGAAAGCGGAGTGATGAAGTGGAAGTATCCTGGGCAGTTAACCCAGTGATTTATGGATCGAAACCATCCTCTGCTATCCAGTTTGTTTTCAGCAATGAAGTGCAAACACAAATATAAAAAGCATAATTTCATGGGCATGTCACAGTGCCCTCTGTGATTCTTTTTTGACTGCTTCTTTCAGTTTGTATAGGTCATACTGATTACAGAGGCGCAGCGGAAGCGTGATGGCCCCGTAACCCAGAGGTTGATAGATCGAAACCACTCTCTGCTATCTAGATAGTATTTAGCAAGTGCCCCAGTGGCCTAATGGATAAGGCACTGGCCTCCTAAGGCAGGGTTTGTGGGTTCGAGTCCTATCTGGGGTGGATGAAGGCAATTTGGGATAGAAAAAGAGAGCTGAGAATGTAACACAGAGGTTGAAGCGTCGAAGCTATCCACTTCTATTTTTAGAAATGAAGTGCAAACAGGGTAAATAAAAGTATAATTTCATGTCTCTGTGCCCTCCGTGATTCTATTTTTTAACTGCTTCTATCAGTTCGTACAGGTCATGCTGATTACAGAGGCACTGGCCTCCTAATCCATGTATTGTGAGTTCAAGTATTTTTTTGGGGTGCCTGAAAGCGAAGTGATGAAGTGGATGTATCTTGGGCAGTTAACCCAGTGATTTATGGATCGAAACCATCCTCTGCTGTCCAGTTTGTTTCCAGCAATGAAGTGCAAACACAAATATAAAAAGCAAAATTTCATGGGCATGTCTCAGTGCCCTCCGTGATTCTTTGTTTGACTTCTTTTGTCAGTTTTTATAGGTTATACTGATTGTAGAGGAACTGGCCTCCTAATTCATGTATTGTGAGTTCAAGTATTATTTTGGGGTGCCTGAAGGCGGAGTGATGAAGTGGAAGTATCCTGGGCAGTTAACCCAGTGATTTATGGATCGAAACCATCCTCTGCTATCCAGTTTGTTTTCAGCAATGAAGTGCAAACACAAATATAAAAAGCATAATTTCATGGGCATGTCACAGTGCCCTCTGTGATTCTTTTTTTGACTGCTTCTTTCAGTTTGTATAGGTCATACTGATTACAGAGGCGCAGCGGAAGCGTGAAGGCCCCGTAACCCAGAGGTTGATAGATCGAAACCACTCTCTGCTATCTAGATAGTATTTAGCAAGTGCCCCAGTGGCCTAATGGATAAGGCCCTGGGCTCCTAAGCCAGGGATTGTTCGTTCGAGTCCCATCTGGGGTGGATGAAGGCATTTTGGGATAGAAAAAGAGAGCTGAGCATGTAACCTAGAGGTTGAAGCATCGAAGCTATCCAATTCTATTTTTAGAAATGAAGTGCAAACAGGGTAAATAAAAGTATAATTTCATGTCTCTGTGCCCTCCGTGATTCTATTTTTTAACTGCTTCTATCAGTTCGTACAGGTCATGCTGATTACAGAGGCACTGGCCTCCTAATCCATGTATTGTGAGTTTAAGTATTTTTTTGGGGTGCCTGAAAGCGGAGTGATGAAGTGGATGTATCTTGGGCAGTTAACCCAGTGATTTATGGATCGAAACCATCCTCTGCTGTCCAGTTTGTTTCCAGCAATGAAGTGCAAACACAAATATAAAAAGCAAAATTTCATGGGCATGTCTCAGTGCCCTCCGTGATTCTTTGTTTGACTTCTTTTGTCAGTTTTTATAGGTTATACTGATTGTAGAGGAACTGGCCTCCTAATTCATGTATTGTGAGTTCAAGTATTATTTTGGGGTGCCTGAAAGCGGAGTGATGAAGTGGAAGTATCCTGGGCAGTTAACCCAGTGATTTATGGATCGAAACCATCCTCTGCTATCCAGTTTGTTTTCAGCAATGAAGTGCAAACACAAATATAAAAAGCATAATTTCATGGGCATGTCACAGTGCCCTCTGTGATTCTTTTTTTGACTGCTTCTTTCAGTTTGTATAGGTCATACTGATTACAGAGGCGCAGCGGAAGCGTGAAGGCCCCGTAACCCAGAGGTTGATAGATCGAAACCACTCTCTGCTATCTAGATAGTATTTAGCAAGTGCCCCAGTGGCCTAATGGATAAGGCCCTGGGCTCCTAAGCCAGGGATTGTTCGTTCGAGTCCCATCTGGGGTGGATGAAGGCATTTTGGGATAGAAAAAGAGAGCTGAGCATGTAACCTAGAGGTTGAAGCATCGAAGCTATCCAATTCTATTTTTAGAAATGAAGTGCAAACAGGGTAAAAAAAACTATAATTTCATGGGCATGTCTCTGTGCCCTCTGTGATTCTTTTTTTGACTTCTTTTGTCAGTTTTTATAGGTTATACTGATTGTAGAGGAACTGGCCTCCTAATCCATGTATTGTGAGTTCAAGTATTATTTTGGGGTGCCTGAAAGCGGAGTGATGAAGTGGAAGTATCCTGGGCAGTTAACCCAGTGATTTATGGATCGAAACCATCCTCTGCTATCCAGTTTGTTTTCAGCAATGAAGTGCAAACACAAATATAAAAAGCATAATTTCATGGGCATGTCACAGTGCCCTCTGTGATTCTTTTTTTGACTGCTTCTTTCAGTTTGTATAGGTCATACTGATTACAGAGGCGCAGCGGAAGCGTGATGGCCCCGTAACCCAGAGGTTGATAGATCGAAACCACTCTCTGCTATCTAGATAGTATTTAGCAAGTGCCCCAGTGGCCTAATGGATAAGGCACTGGCCTCCTAAGGCAGGGTTTGTGGGTTCGAGTCCTATCTGGGGTGGATGAAGGCAATTTGGGATAGAAAAAGAGAGCTGAGAATGTAACACAGAGGTTGAAGCGTCGAAGCTATCCACTTCTATTTTTAGAAATGAAGTGCAAACAGGGTAAATAAAAGTATAATTTCATGTCTCTGTGCCCTCCGTGATTCTATTTTTTAACTGCTTCTATCAGTTCGTACAGGTCATGCTGATTACAGAGGCACTGGCCTCCTAATCCATGTATTGTGAGTTCAAGTATTTTTTTGGGGTGCCTGAAAGCGGAGTGATGAAGTGGATGTATCTTGGGCAGTTAACCCAGTGATTTATGGATCGAAACCATCCTCTGCTGTCCAGTTTGTTTCCAGCAATGAAGTGCAAACACAAATATAAAAAGCAAAATTTCATGGGCATGTCTCAGTGCCCTCCGTGATTCTTTGTTTGACTTCTTTTGTCAGTTTTTATAGGTTATACTGATTGTAGAGGAACTGGCCTCCTAATTCATGTATTGTGAGTTCAAGTATTATTTTGGGGTGCCTGAAAGCGGAGTGATGAAGTGGAAGTATCCTGGGCAGTTAACCCAGTGATTTATGGATCGAAACCATCCTCTGCTATCCAGTTTGTTTTCAGCAATGAAGTGCAAACACAAATATAAAAAGCATAATTTCATGGGCATGTCACAGTGCCCTCTGTGATTCTTTTTTTGACTGCTTCTTTCAGTTTGTATAGGTCATACTGATTACAGAGGCGCAGCGGAAGCGTGAAGGCCCCGTAACCCAGAGGTTGATAGATCGAAACCACTCTCTGCTATCTAGATAGTATTTAGCAAGTGCCCCAGTGGCCTAATGGATAAGGCACTGGGCTCCTAAGCCAGGGATTGTGGGTTCGAGTCCCATCTGGGGTGGATGAAGGCATTTTGGGATAGAAAAAGAGAGCTGAGCATGTAACCTAGAGGTTGAAGCATCGAAGCTATCCAATTCTATTTTTAGAAATGAAGTGCAAACAGGGTAAAAAAAAGTATAATTTCATGGGCATGTCTCTGTGCCCTCTGTGATTCTTTTTTTGACTGCTTCTTTCAGTTTGTATAGGTCATACTGATTACAGAGGCGCAGCGGAAGCGTGATGGCCCCGTAACCCAGAGGTTGATAGATCGAAACCACTCTCTGCTATCTAGATAGTATTTAGCAAGTACCCCAGTGGCCTAATGGATAAGGCACTGGCCTTCTAAGCCAGGGATTGTGGGTTCGAGTCCCATCTGGGGTGGATGAAGGCAGTTTGGGATAGAATCGAAGCAGCTTGTATAGGTCATGATGATCACACAGTGCCACATCGAAGATATCCTACTCTATTTTTAAAAATGAAGTGCAAACAGGGTAAAAAAAAGTATAATTTCATGTCTCTGTGCCCTCCGTGATTCTATTTTTTAACTGCTTCTATCAGTTCGTACAGGTCATGCTGATTACAGAGGCACTGGCCTCCTAATCCATGTATTGTGAGTTCAAGTATTTTTTTGGGGTGCCTGAAAGCGGAGTGATGAAGTGGATGTATCTTGGGCAGGTAACCCAGTGATTTATGGATCGAAACCATCCTCTGCTGTCCAGTTTGTTTCCAGCAATGAAGTGCAAACACAAATATAAAAAGCAAAATTTCATGGGCATGTCTCAGTGCCCTCCGTGATTCTTTGTTTGACTTCTTTTGTCAGTTTTTATAGGTTATACTGATTGTAGAGGAACTGGCCTCCTAATCCATGTATTGTGAGTTCAAGTATTATTTTGGGGTGCCTGAAAGCGGAGTGATGAAGTGGAAGTATCCTGGGCAGTTAACCCAGTGATTTATGGATCGAAACCATCCTCTGCTATCCAGTTTGTTTTCAGCAATGAAGTGCAAACACAAATATAAAAAGCATAATTTCATGGGCATGTCACAGTGCCCTCTGTGATTCTTTTTTTGACTGCTTCTTTCAGTTTGTATAGGTCATACTGATTACAGAGGCGCAGCGGAAGCGTGATGGCCCCGTAACCCAGAGGTTGATAGATCGAAACCACTCTCTGCTATCTAGATAGTTTTTAGCAAGTGCCCCAGTGGCCTAATGGATAAGGCACTGGCCTCTTTTGTCAGTTTTTATAGGTCATACTGATTACAGAGGCGCAGCGGAAGCGTGAAGGCCCCGTAACCCAGAGGTTGATAGATCAAAACCACTCTCTGCTATCTAGATAGTTTTTAGCAAGTGCCCCAGTGGCCTAATGGATAAGGCACTGGCCTTCTAAGCCAGGGATTGTGGGTTCGAGTCCCATCTGGGGTGGATGAAGGCAGTTTGGGATAGAATCGAAGCAGCTTGTATAGGTCACGATGATCACACAGTGCCACATCGAAGATATCCTACTCTTTTTTTTTGAGCATGTAACACAGAGGTTGAAGCATCGAAGCTATCCACTTCTATTTTTAGAAATGAAGTGCAAACAGGGTAAATAAAAGTATAATTTCATGTCTCTGTGCCCTCCGTGATTCTATTTTTTAACTGCTTCTATCAGTTCGTACAGGTCATGCTGATTACAGAGGCACTGGCCTCCTAATCCATGTATTGTGAGTTCAAGTATTTTTTTGGGGTGCCTGAAAGCGGAGTGATGAAGTGGATGTATCTTGGGCAGTTAACCCAGTGATTTATGGATCGAAACCATCCTCTGCTGTCCAGTTTGTTTCCAGCAATGAAGTGCAAACACAAATATAAAAAGCAAAATTTCATGGGCATGTCTCAGTGCCCTCCGTGATTCTTTGTTTGACTTCTTTTGTCAGTTTTTATAGGTCATACTGATTACAGAGGCGCAGCGGAATCGTGAAGGCCCCGTAACCCAGAGGTTGATAGATCGAAACCACTCTCTGCTATCTAGATAGTTTTTAGCAAGTGCCCCAGTGGCCTAATGGATAAGGCACTGGCCTTCTAAGCCCGGGATTGTGGGTTCGAGTCCCATCTGGGGTGGATGAAGGCAATTTGGGATAGTAAAAGAGAGCTGAGCATGTAACCTAGAGGTTGAAGCATCGAAGCTATCTAATTCTATTTTTAGAAATGAAGTGCAAACAGGGTAATAAAAAGTATAATTTCATGGGCATGTCTCTGTGCCCTCTGTGATTCTTTTTTTGACTGCTTCTTTCAGTTTGTATAGGTCATACTGATTACAGAGGCGCAGCGGAAGCGTGATGGCCCCGTAACCCAGAGGTTGATAGATCGAAACCACTCTCTGCTATCTAGATAGTTTTTAGCAAGTGCCCCAGTGGCCTAATGGATAAGGCACTGGCCTCCTAAGGCAGGGATTGTGGGTTCGAGTCCCATCTGGGGTGGATGAAGGCAATTTGGGATAGAAAAAGAGAGCTGAGCATGTAACACAGAGGTTGAAGCATCGAAGCTATCCACTTCTATTTTTAGAAATGAAGTGCAAACAGGGTAAATAAAAGTATAATTTCATGTCTCTGTGCCCTCCGTGATTCTATTTTTTAACTGCTTCTATCAGTTCGTACAGGTCATGCTGATTACAGAGGCACTGGCCTCCTAATCCATGTATTGTGAGTTCAAGTATTTTTTTGGGGTGCCTGAAAGCGGAGTGATGAAGTGGATGTATCTTGGGCAGTTAACCCAGTGATTTATGGATCGAAACCATCCTCTGCTGTCCAGTTTGTTTCCAGCAATGAAGTGCAAACACAAATATAAAAAGCAAAATTTCATGGGCATGTCTCAGTGCCCTCCGTGATTCTTTGTTTGACTTCTTTTGTCAGTTTTTATAGGTCATACTGATTACAGAGGCGCAGCGGAATCGTGAAGGCCCCGTAACCCAGAGGTTGATAGATCGAAACCACTCTCTGCTATCTAGATAGTTTTTAGCAAGTGCCCGAGTGGCCTAATGGATAAGGCACTGGCCTTCTAAGCCCGGGATTGTGGGTTCGAGTCCCATCTGGCGGTGGATGAAGGCAATTTGGGATAGTAAAAGAGAGCTGAGCATGTAACATAGAGGTTGAAGCATCGAAGCTATCCAATTCTATTTTTAGAAATGAAGTGCAAACAGGGTAATAAAAAGTATAATTTCATGGGCATGTCTCTGTGCCCTCTGTGATTCTTTTTTTGACTGCTTCTTTCAGTTTGTATAGGTCATACTGATTACAGAGGCGCAGCGGAAGCGTGATGGCCCCGTAACCCAGAGGTTGATAGATCGAAACCACTCTCTGCTATCTAGATAGTTTTTCGCAAGTGCCCCAGTGGCCTAATGGATAAGGCACTGGCCTCCTAAGGCAGGGATTGTGGGTTCGAGTCCCATCTGGGGTGGATGAAGGCAATTTGGGATAGAAAAAGAGAGCTGAGCATGTAACACAGAGGTTGAAGCATCGAAGCTATCCACTTCTATTTTTAGAAATGAAGTGCAAACAGGGTAAATAAAAGTATAATTTCATGTCTCTGTGCCCTCCGTGATTTTAGAAATGAAGTGCAAACAGGGTAAAAAAAAGTCTAATTTCATGGGCATGTCTCTGTGCCCTCTGTGATTCTTTTTTTGACTGCTTCTTTCAGTTTGTATAGGTCATACTGATTACAGAGGCGCAGCGGAAGCGTGATGGCCCTGTAACCCAGAGGTTGATAGATCGATACCACTCTCTGCTATCTAGATAGTTTTTAGCAAGTGCCCCAGTGGCCTAATGGATAAGGCACTGGCCTCTTTTGTCAGTTTTTATAGGTCATACTGATTACAGAGGCGCAGCGGAAGCGTGAAGGCCCCGTAACCCAGAGGTTGATAGATCAAAACCACTCTCTGCTATCTAGATAGTTTTTAGCAAGTGCCCCAGTGGCCTAATGGATAAGGCACTGGCCTTCTAAGCCAGGGATTGTGGGTTCGAGTCCCATCTGGGGTGGATGAAGGCAATTTGGGATAGAATCGAAGCAGCTTGTATAGGTCACGATGATCACACAGTGCCACATCGAAGATATCCTATTCTTTTTTTTAAATGAAGTGCTAACAGGGGGAAAAAAAGTATAATTTCATGTGTCTGTGCCCTCCGTGATTCTATTTTTTAACTGCTTCTATCAGTTCGTACAGGTCATGCTGATTACAGAGGCACTGGCCTCCTAATCCATGTATTGTGAGTTCAAGTATTTTTTGGGGTGCCTGAAAGCGGAGTGATGAAGTGGATGTATCTTGGGCAGTTAACCCAGTGATTTATGGATCGAAACCATCCTCTGCTGTCCAGTTTGTTTCAAGCAATGAAGTGCAAACACAAATATAAAAAGCAAAATTTCATGGGCATGTCTCAGTGCCCTCCGTGATTCTATGTTTGACTTCTTTTGTCAGTTTTTATAGGTTATACTGATTGTAGAGGAACTGGCCTCCTAATTCATGTATTGTGAGTTCAAGTATTATTTTGGGGTGCCTGAAAGCGGAGTGATGAAGTGGAAGTATCCTGGGCAGTTAACCCAGTGATTTATGGATCGAAACCATCCTCTGCTATCCAGTTTGTTTTCAGCAATGAAGTGCAAACACAAATATAAAAAGCATAATTTCATGGGCATGTCACAGTGCCCTCTGTGATTCTTTTTTTGACTGCTTCTTTCAGTTTGTATAGGTCATACTGATTACAGAGGCGCAGCGGAAGCGTGAAGGCCCCGTAACCCAGAGGTTGATAGATCGAAACCACTCTCTGCTATCTAGATAGTATTTAGCAAGTGCCCCAGTGGCCTAATGGATAAGGCACTGGCCTCCTAAGGCAGGGATTGTGGGTTCGAGTCCCATCTGGGGTGGATGAAGGCAATTTGGGATAGAAAAAGAGAGCTGAGCATGTAACACAGAGGTTGAAGCATCGAAGCTATCCACTTCTATTTTTAGAAATGAAGTGCAAACAGGGTAAAAAAAAGTATAATTTCATGGGCATGTCTCTGTGCCCTCTGTGATTCTTTTTTTGACTGCTTCTTTCAGTTTGTATAGGTCATACTGATTACAGAGGCGCAGCGGAAGCGTGAAGGCCCCGTAACCCAGAGGTTGATAGATCGAAACCACTCTCTGCTATCTAGATAGTATTTAGCAAGTGCCCCAGTGGCCTAATGGATAAGGCACTGGGCTCCTAAGCCAGGGTTTGTGGGTTCGAGTCCCATCTGGGGTGGATGAAGGCATTTTGGGATAGAAAAAGAGAGCTGAGCATGTAACCTAGAGGTTGAAGCATCGAAGCTATCCAATTCTATTTTTAGAAATGAAGTGCAAACAGGGTAAAAAAAAGTATAATTTCATGGGCATGTCTCTGTGCCCTCTGTGATTCTTTTTTTGACTGCTTCTTTCAGTTTGTATAGGTCATACTGATTACAGAGGCGCAGCGGAAGCGTGAAGGCCCCGTAACCCAGAGGTTGATAGATCGAAACCACTCTCTGCTATCTAGATAGTATTTAGCAAGTGCCCCAGTGGCCTAATGGATAAGGCACTGGCCTCCTAAGGCAGGGATTGTGGGTTCGAGTCCCATCTGGGGTGGATGAAGGCAATTTGGGATAGAAAAAGAGAGCTGAGCATGTAACACAGAGGTTGAAGCATCGAAGCTATCCACTTCTATTTTTAGAAATGAAGTGCAAACAGGGTAAAAAAAAGTATAATTTCATGGGCATGTCTCTGTGCCCTCTGTGATTCTTTTTTTGACTGCTTCTTTCAGTTTGTATAGGTCATACTGATTACAGAGGCGCAGCGGAAGCGTGAAGGCCCCGTAACCCAGAGGTTGATAGATCGAAACCACTCTCTGCTATCTAGATAGGTTTTAGCAAGTACCCCAGTGGCCTAATGGTTAAGGCACTGGCCTTCTAAGCCAGGGATTGTGGGTTCGAGTCCCATCTGGGGTGGATGAAGGCAATTTTTTGATCGAAAAAGAGAGCTGAGCATGTAACACAGAGGTTGAAGCATCGAAACTATCCACTTCTATTTTTAGAAATGAAGTGCAAACAGGGTAAATAAAAGTATAATTTCATGTCTCTGTGCCCTCCGTGATTCTTTGTTTGACTTCTTTTGTCAGTTTTTATAGGTCATACTGATTACAGAGGCGCAGCGGAAGCGTGAAGGCCCCGTAACCCAGAGGTTGATAGATCGAAACCACTCTCTGCTATCTAGATAGTATTTATCAAGTGCCCCAGTGGCCTAATGGATAAGGCACTGGGCTCCTAAGCCAGGGATTGTGGTTTAGAGTCCCATCTGGGGTGGATGAAGGCATTTTGGGATAGAAAAAGAGAGCTCAGCATGTAACCTAGAGGTTGAAGCATCGAAGCTATCCAATTCTATTTTTAGAAATGAAGTGCAAACAGGGTAAAAAAAAGTATAATTTCATGGGCATGTCTCTGTGCCCTCTGTGATTCTTTTTTTGACTGCTTCTTTCAGTTTGTATAGGTCATACTGATTACAGAGGCGCAGCGGAAGCGTGATGGCCCCGTAACCCAGAGGTTGATAGATCGAAACCACTCTCTGCTATCTAGATAGTTTTTAGCAAGTACCCCAGTGGCCTAATGGATAAGGCACTGGCCTTCTAAGCCAGGGATTGTGGGTTCGAGTCCCATCTGGGGTGGATGAAGGCAGTTTGGGATAGAATCGAAGCAGCTTGTATAGGTCACGATGATCACACAGTGCCACATCGAAGATATCGTACTCTATTTTTAAAAATGAAGTGCAAACAGGGTAAAAAAAAGTATAATTTCATGTCTCTGTGCCCTCCGTGATTCTATTTTTTAACTGCTTCTATCAGTTCGTACAGGTCATGCTGATTACAGAGGCACTGGCCTCCTAATCCATGTATTGTGAGTTCAAGTATTTTTTTGGGGTGCCTGAAAGCGGAGTGATGAAGTGGATGTATCTTGGGCAGTTAACCCAGTGATTTATGGATCGAAACCATCCTCTGCTGTCCAGTTTGTTTCCAGCAATGAAGTGCAAACACAAATATAAAAAGCAAAATTTCATGGGCATGTCTCAGTGCCCTCCGTGATTCTTTGTTTGACTTCTTTTGTCAGTTTTTATAGGTTATACTGATTGTAGAGGCACTGGCCTCCTAATCCATGTATTGTGAGTTCAAGTATTTTTTTGGGGTGCCTGAAAGCGGAGTGATGAAGTGGATGTATCTTGGGCAGTTAACCCAGTGATTTATGGATCGAAACCATCCTCTGCTGTCCAGTTTGTTTCCAGCAATGAAGTGCAAACACAAATATAAAAAGCAAAATTTCATGGGCATGTCACTGTGCCCTCTGTGATTCTTTTTTTGACTGCTTCTTTCAGTTTGTATAGGTCATACTGATTACAGAGGCGCAGCGGAAGCGTGATGGCCCCGTAACCCAGAGGTTGATAGATCGAAACCACTCTCTGCTATCTAGATAGTTTTTAGCAAGTGCCCCAGTGGCCTAATGGATAAGGCACTGGCCTCCTAAGGCAGGGATTGTGGGTTCGAGTCCCATCTGGGGTGGATGAAGGCAATTTGGGATAGAAAAAGAGAGCTGAGCATGTAACACAGAGGTTGAAGCATCGAAGCTATCCACTTCTATTTTTAGAAATGAAGTGCAAACAGGGTAAATAAAAGTATAATTTCATGTCTCTGTGCCCTCCGTGATTCTATTTTTTAACTGCTTCTATCAGTTCGTACAGGTCATGCTGATTACAGAGGCACTGGCCTCCTAATCCATGTATTGTGAGTTCAAGTATTTTTTTGGGGTGCCTGAAAGCGGAGTGATGAAGTGGATGTATCTTGGGCAGTTAACCCAGTGATTTATGGATCGAAACCATCCTCTGCTGTCCAGTTTGTTTCCAGCAATGAAGTGCAAACACAAATATAAAAAGCAAAATTTCATGGGCATGTCTCAGTGCCCTCCGTGATTCTTTGTTTGACTTCTTTTGTCAGTTTTTATAGGTCATACTGATTACAGAGGCGCAGCGGAATCGTGAAGGCCCCGTAACCCAGAGGTTGATAGATCGAAACCACTCTCTGCTATCTAGATAGTTTTTAGCAAGTGCCCGAGTGGCCTAATGGATAAGGCACTGGCCTTCTAAGCCCGGGATTGTGGGTTCGAGTCCCATCTGGCGGTGGATGAAGGCAATTTGGGATAGTAAAAGAGAGCTGAGCATGTAACATAGAGGTTGAAGCATCGAAGCTATCCAATTCTATTTTTAGAAATGAAGTGCAAACAGGGTAATAAAAAGTATAATTTCATGGGCATGTCTCTGTGCCCTCTGTGATTCTTTTTTTGACTGCTTCTTTCAGTTTGTATAGGTCATACTGATTACAGAGGCGCAGCGGAAGCGTGATGGCCCCGTAACCCAGAGGTTGATAGATCGAAACCACTCTCTGCTATCTAGATAGTTTTTCGCAAGTGCCCCAGTGGCCTAATGGATAAGGCACTGGCCTCCTAAGGCAGGGATTGTGGGTTCGAGTCCCATCTGGGGTGGATGAAGGCAATTTGGGATAGAAAAAGAGAGCTGAGCATGTAACACAGAGGTTGAAGCATCGAAGCTATCCACTTCTATTTTTAGAAATGAAGTGCAAACAGGGTAAATAAAAGTATAATTTCATGTCTCTGTGCCCTCCGTGATTTTAGAAATGAAGTGCAAACAGGGTAAAAAAAAGTCTAATTTCATGGGCATGTCTCTGTGCCCTCTGTGATTCTTTTTTTGACTGCTTCTTTCAGTTTGTATAGGTCATACTGATTACAGAGGCGCAGCGGAAGCGTGATGGCCCTGTAACCCAGAGGTTGATAGATCGATACCACTCTCTGCTATCTAGATAGTTTTTAGCAAGTGCCCCAGTGGCCTAATGGATAAGGCACTGGCCTCTTTTGTCAGTTTTTATAGGTCATACTGATTACAGAGGCGCAGCGGAAGCGTGAAGGCCCCGTAACCCAGAGGTTGATAGATCAAAACCACTCTCTGCTATCTAGATAGTTTTTAGCAAGTGCCCCAGTGGCCTAATGGATAAGGCACTGGCCTTCTAAGCCAGGGATTGTGGGTTCGAGTCCCATCTGGGGTGGATGAAGGCAATTTGGGATAGAATCGAAGCAGCTTGTATAGGTCACGATGATCACACAGTGCCACATCGAAGATATCCTATTCTTTTTTTTTAAATGAAGTGCAAACAGGGGGAAAAAAAGTATAATTTCATGTGTCTGTGCCCTCCGTGATTCTATTTTTTAACTGCTTCTATCAGTTCGTACAGGTCATGCTGATTACAGAGGCACTGGCCTCCTAATCCATGTATTGTGAGTTCAAGTATTTTTTGGGGGTGCCTGAAAGCGGAGTGATGAAGTGGATGTATCTTGGGCAGTTAACCCAGTGATTTATGGATCGAAACCATCCTCTGCTGTCCAGTTTGTTTCAAGCAATGAAGTGCAAACACAAATATAAAAAGCAAAATTTCATGGGCATGTCTCAGTGCCCTCCGTGATTCTATGTTTGACTTCTTTTGTCAGTTTTTATAGGTTATACTGATTGTAGAGGAACTGGCCTCCTAATTCATGTATTGTGAGTTCAAGTATTATTTTGGGGTGCCTGAAAGCGGAGTGATGAAGTGGAAGTATCCTGGGCAGTTAACCCAGTGATTTATGGATCGAAACCATCCTCTGCTATCCAGTTTGTTTTCAGCAATGAAGTGCAAACACAAATATAAAAAGCATAATTTCATGGGCATGTCACAGTGCCCTCTGTGATTCTTTTTTTGACTGCTTCTTTCAGTTTGTATAGGTCATACTGATTACAGAGGCGCAGCGGAAGCGTGAAGGCCCCGTAACCCAGAGGTTGATAGATCGAAACCACTCTCTGCTATCTAGATAGTATTTAGCAAGTGCCCCAGTGGCCTAATGGATAAGGCACTGGCCTCCTAAGGCAGGGATTGTGGGTTCGAGTCCCATCTGGGGTGGATGAAGGCAATTTGGGATAGAAAAAGAGAGCTGAGCATGTAACACAGAGGTTGAAGCATCGAAGCTATCCACTTCTATTTTTAGAAATGAAGTGCAAACAGGGTAAAAAAAAGTATAATTTCATGGGCATGTCTCTGTGCCCTCTGTGATTCTTTTTTTGACTGCTTCTTTCAGTTTGTATAGGTCATACTGATTACAGAGGCGCAGCGGAAGCGTGAAGGCCCCGTAACCCAGAGGTTGATAGATCGAAACCACTCTCTGCTATCTAGATAGGTTTTAGCAAGTACCCCAGTGGCCTAATGGTTAAGGCACTGGCCTTCTAAGCCAGGGATTGTGGGTTCGAGTCCCATCTGGGGTGGATGAAGGCAATTTGGGATCGAAAAAGAGAGCTGAGCATGTAACACAGACGTTGAAGCATCGAAACTATCCACTTCTATTTTTAGAAATGAAGTGCAAACAGGGTAAATAAAAGTATAATTTCATGTCTCTGTGCCCTCCGTGATTCTTTGTTTGACTTCTTTTGTCAGTTTTTATAGGTCATACTGATTACAGAGGCGCAGCGGAAGCGTGAAGGCCCCGTAACCCAGAGGTTGATAGATCGAAACCACTCTCTGCTATCTAGATAGTATTTATCAAGTGCCCCAGTGGCCTAATGGATAAGGCACTGGGCTCCTAAGCCAGGGATTGTGGTTTAGAGTCCCATCTGGGGTGGATGAAGGCATTTTGGGATAGAAAAAGAGAGCTGAGCATGTAACCTAGAGGTTGAAGCATCGAAGCTATCCAATTCTATTTTTAGAAATGAAGTGCAAACAGGGTAAAAAAAAGTATAATTTCATGGGCATGTCTCTGTGCCCTCTGTGATTCTTTTTTGACTGCTTCTTTCAGTTTGTATAGGTCATACTGATTACAGAGGCGCAGCGGAAGCGTGATGGCCCCGTAACCCAGAGGTTGATAGATCGAAACCACTCTCTGCTATCTAGATAGTTTTTAGCAAGTACCCCAGTGGCCTAATGGATAAGGCACTGGCCTTCTAAGCCAGGGATTGTGGGTTCGAGTCCCATCTGGGGTGGATGAAGGCAGTTTGGGATAGAATCGAAGCAGCTTGTATAGGTCACGATGATCACACAGTGCCACATCGAAGATATCGTACTCTATTTTTAAAAATGAAGTGCAAACAGGGTAAAAAAAAGTATAATTTCATGTCTCTGTGCCCTCCGTGATTCTATTTTTTAACTGCTTCTATCAGTTCGTACAGGTCATGCTGATTACAGAGGCACTGGCCTCCTAATCCATGTATTGTGAGTTCAAGTATTTTTTTGGGGTGCCTGAAAGCGGAGTGATGAAGTGGATGTATCTTGGGCAGTTAACCCAGTGATTTATGGATCGAAACCATCCTCTGCTGTCCAGTTTGTTTCCAGCAATGAAGTGCAAACACAAATATAAAAAGCAAAATTTCATGGGCATGTCTCAGTGCCCTCCGTGATTCTTTGTTTGACTTCTTTTGTCAGTTTTTATAGGTTATACTGATTGTAGAGGCACTGGCCTCCTAATCCATGTATTGTGAGTTCAAGTATTTTTTTGGGGTGCCTGAAAGCGGAGTGATGAAGTGGATGTATCTTGGGCAGTTAACCCAGTGATTTATGGATCGAAACCATCCTCTGCTGTCCAGTTTGTTTCCAGCAATGAAGTGCAAACACAAATATAAAAAGCAAAATTTCATGGGCATGTCTCAGTGCCCTCCGTGATTCTTTGTTTGACTTCTTTTGTCAGTTTTTATAGGTCATACTGATTACAGAGGCGCAGCGGAAGCGTGAAGGCCCCGTAACCCAGAGGTTGATAGATCGAAACCACTCTCTGCTATCTAGATAGTATTTAGCAAGTGCTCCAGTGGCCTAATGGATAAGGCACTGGGCTCCGAAGCCAGGGTTTGTGGCTTCGAGTCCCATCTGGGGTGGATGAAGGCATTTTGGGATAGAAAAAGAGAGCTGAGCATGTAACCTAGAGGTTGAAGCATCGAAGCTATCCACTTCTATTTTTAGAAATGAAGTGCAAACAGGGTAAAAAAAAGTATAATTTCATGGGCATGTCACTGTGCCCTCTGTGATTCTTTTTTTGACTGCTTCTTTCAGTTTGTATAGGTCATACTGATTACAGAGGCGCAGCGGAAGCGTGAAGGCCCCGTAACCCAGAGGTTGATAGATCGAAACCACTCTCTGCTATCTAGATAGTTTTTCGCCATTACCCCAGTGGCCTAATGGTTAAGGCACTGGCCTCCTAAGGCAGGGATTGTGGGTTCGAGTCCCATCTGGGGTGGATGAAGGCAATTTGGGATAGAAAAAGAGAGCTGAGCATGTAACACAGAGGTTGAAGCATCGAAGCTATCCACTTCTATTTTTAGAAATGAAGTGCAAACAGGGTAAATAAAAGTATAATTTCATGTCTCTGTGCCCTCCGTGATTCTATTTTTTAACTGCTTCTATCAGTTCGTACAGGTCATGCTGATTACAGAGGCACTGGCCTCCTAATCCATGTATTGTGAGTTCAAGTATTTTTTTGGGGTGCCTGAAAGCGGAGTGATGAAGTGGATGTATCTTGGGCAGTTAACCCAGTGATTTATGGATCGAAAACCATCCTCTGCTGTCCAGTTTGTTTCCAGCAATGAAGTGCAAACACAAATATAAAAAGCAAAATTTCATGGGCATGTCTCAGTGCCCTCCGTGATTCTTTGTTTGACTTCTTTTGTCAGTTTTTATAGGTCATACTGATTACAGAGGCGCAGCGGAAGCGTGAAGGCCCCGTAACCCAGAGGTTGATAGATCGAAACCACTCTCTGCTATCTAGATAGTTTTTAGCAAGTGCCCCAGTGGCCTGATGGATAAGGCACTGGCCTCCTAAGGCAGGGATTGTGGGTTCGAGTCCCATCTGGGGTGGATGAAGGCAATTTGGGATAGAAAAAGAGAGCTGAGCATGTAACAAAGAGGTTGAAGCATCGAAGCTATCCAATTCTATTTTTAGAAATGAAGTGCAAACAGGGTAAAAAAAAGTATAATTTCATGGGCATGTCACTGTGCCCTCTGTGATTCTTTTTTTGACTGCTTCTTTCAGTTTGTATAGGTCATACTGATTACAGAGGCGCAGCGGAATCGTGAAGGCCCCGTAACCCAGAGGTTGATAGATCGATACCACTCTCTGCTATCTAGATAGTTTTTAGCAAGTGCCCCAGTGGCCTAATGGATAAGGCACTGGCCTCTTTTGTCAGTTTTTATAGGTCATACTGATTACAGAGGCGCAGCGGAAGCGTGAAGGCCCCGTAACCCAGAGGTTGATAGATCAAAACCACTCTCTGCTATCTAGATAGTTTTTAGCAAGTGCCCCTGTGGCCTAATGGATAAGGCACTGGCCTCCTAAGGCAGGGATTGTGGGTTCGAGTCCCATCTGGGGTGGATGAAGGCAATTTGGATAGAAAAGAGAGCTGAGCATGTAACACAGAGGTTGAAGCATCGAAGCTATCCACTTCTATTTTTAGAAATGAAATGCAAACAGGGTAAATAAAAGTATAATTTCATGTCTCTGTGCCCTC
>NW_024060835.1:0-20234 GCF_016432855.1 Salvelinus namaycush
AGGAGTGGTAATATTGTCCGCTATTATCCTCAGTAATTTTCCATCAAAGTTGTCAGACCCGAGTGACTTGTCATTGTTGATAGACATTTTTTCACCTCTTTCACACTCACATTTTGGAATTCAAAATTACAATGCTTGTCTTTCATAATTTGGTTAGTTATACTTGGATGTGTAGTGACAGCGTTTGTTGCTGGCATGTCATGCCTAAATTGTTAATCTTGCCGATTAAAAATAAAATTAAAGTAGTTTGCAATATCAGTGGGTTTTGTTGATGAATGAGCCATCTGATTCAATGAATGATGGAGCTGAGTTGCCTTTTTGCCCAAAATGTAATGTAAGGTGCTCCAAAGCTTTTTACTATCATTCTTTATATCACTTATCTTTGCTTCATAGTATAGTTTACTTCTTCTTTTTATTCAGTTTAGTCACAGGATTTCTCAATTTTTTTGTACGTTTGCCAATCGGTTGTGCAGCCAAACTTATTTGCCATTTCTTTTGCCTCATCCCTCTCAACCATACCATTTTTCAATTCCTCATCAATCCACAGGGATTTAACATGTTTTACAGTCATTGTCTTAATGGGTGCATGCTTATTAGTAACTGGAATTATCAATTTCATAAATGTGTCAAGTGTCTGGTTGCTTGTCATTACACACCACAGACCAGTAAATATTACATCATCAACATAGGAATCACTACAAAGCGTATTGTATGACCTCTGATACACTATATTAGGCCCAGCCTTTGTAACTTTGGTTTTCCTAGATATGGCTACTATATTGTGAACACTACATCTGATGGATCTGGACACTGCTTTATAGCAGAGTTCTGCAGCGTTAGTAAACATGTGATCAATACATATCGATTTCATTCCTGTGCTGTTTTTAAACACCCTGGTAGGTTGTCTGATGACCTGAACCAGGTTGCAGGTACTAGTTACAGTTTTCAGCTTTTTCTTGAGTGTGCAGCTTGATGAAAGCCAGTCAATAGAAAATATACCCAGAAAATATACCTCTCTGTTGATATCACATACATTATCAAGCATTTCACACATATTACCCAGATACTGACTGTTAGCACTTGATAGTCTATAGCAGCTACCCACAAAAATGGGCTTTGGGTGAGTTTTAGGTGTTTCCAATGAGGATTTACCACAGTGTTTTACCCAAAAGAGTCAGACTTCAACTGTATTTAACATGAGATCCTCTGTAAGCTTTACAGAAATGTGGCTCTAAATATCCTCATCAAAAATATAGACAGCAACACCGCCCCCATTGGCATATCTGTCTTTTCTGTAGATGTTATAAACATTTATTGATACCACTGTATCATCAAAGGTATTATCTAAGTGAGTTTCAGAGATAGTCAGAAAATGAATGCCATTTCTTACTAGAAAGTTATTGATTTCATGAACCTTGATTCTTAGGCTACATACAGTGCCTATGGAAAGTATTCAGACCCCTTGACTTTTTCCAAATGTTGTTATGTTACAGCCTTATTCTTAAATGTATTAAATAGTTTTTCCCCTTGTCAATCCACACACAATACCCCATAATGATTAAGCAAAAACAGTATTTTAGAAGTGTTTACTTATTTTTACATAAAAAAATGTTTTTTTAAATTGCCTAAATATTCAGACATTTTACTCAGTACTCTGTACAGCCTCGAGTCTTCTTGGGTATGACACTACAAGCTTGGCACACCTGTATTTGGGGAGTGTCTCCCATTAATCTCTGCAGATCTTCTCAAGCTCTGTCAGGTTGGATGGGGAACTTTGTTGCACAGCTATTTTCAGGTCTCTCCAGAGATGTTCCATCGGGTTCAAGTCCCGGCTCTGGCTGGGCCACTCCTGTGTTGTCTTGGCTGTGTGCTTTGGGTCATTGTACTGTTGGCATGTGAACCTTCTCCCAAGTGTGAGGTCCTGGGCGCTCTAGAGCAGGTTTTCATCAAGGATCTCTCTGTACCTTGCTCCGTTCATCTTTGTCTCAATCCTAACTGGTATCCCAGTCCCTGCTGCTGAAAAACATCCCCACAGCATGATGCTGCCCCACCCCATGCTTCACCGTAAGGATGGTGTCAGGTTTCCTCCAGACGTGACGATTGGCATTCAGGCCAAAGATTTCAATCTTGGTTTCATGAGACCAGAAAATCTTGTTTCTCATGGTTTGAGAGTCCTTTAGGTGCCTTTTTGTAAGCTCCAAGCGGGCTGCCATGTGCCTTTTACTGAGGAGTGGCTTCTGTCTTGTCACTCTACCATACTGAATGGTGGACTGCTGCAGAGATGGTTGTCCTTCTGGAAGGTTCTCCCAACTCCACAGAGGAACTCTGAAGCTCTGTCAGAGTGACCATGAGGTTCTTGGTCATCTCCCTGACCAAGGCCCTTCTCCCCTGATTGCTCAGTTTGGCCGGGCGGCCAGCACAAGGAAGAATCTTGGTGGTTCCAAGAACGATGGAGGCCACTGTGTTCTTGGTTACTTTCAATGCTGCAGAAATGTTTTGGTACCCTTCCCAAGATCTCTGCCTCGACACAAACCTGTCTCGGAGCTCTACGTACAATTCCTTCGGCCTCATGGCTTGGTTTTTGCTCTGACGTGCACTGTCAACTGTGGGATGTTATATAGACAGGTGTGTGCCTTTCCAAATCATGTCCAATCAATTGAATTTACCACAGGTTGTAGAAACATCTCAAGGTTGATCAATGTAATCAGGATGTACCGAGCTCAATTTCGAGTGTCATACAAAAGGGTGTGAATACTTATGTAAATATGGTATTTCTGTTTTCTATTTTTAATACATTTGGTAAAATTTCTAAAAACCTGTTTTCGCTTTGTCATTAAGGGGTATTGTGTGTAGATTGCTGAGGGATTTGTTTTCTATAATCAATTTTAGGTTAACGTAATTGTCAAGGAGTCTGAATACTTTCCGAAGGCACTATATGTTAATGTGGGATATTTTTAGCACTTTTCTGGGATGCTTATCAGAAGGAGACATGTCAATGTTATTTATATTGGAGCTGATAGTGCATGGTGAGCTGCAAACACCGGACTTCCTACTAGGGCACACTGCCTCAGTGCCTCAGTATAACTGGTTCAGAGGCATATGATTACTGTATACAATAGATGTAGGATCAACAGAGGCATTCAGGGGAGTGAGAGGGACATAAATTAGGTTACCTACATTGTGACTGCCAACGCCCCTGGGATAATGTACATTTACTGCAGCATTACCACAACTCAGCAACACGATGGTAGGGATTATCTGAGCTGAGCTTGGGTTGGGTCATTGATAAGTCATTGTCACAATGAATGCATAGTTATTGATTCCTTTATATTTAAAGTACTGTGGTGGCAGCATCAAGGTTGAATTAATTCAGCAAGGTTTGAATTCGTTCTGCAAGGTTGTTAGAATCTTATTCAAAATTATTCACAGCTGTAATGGCTGCCAAAGGTGCTTCCACCAAGTATTAACTCTGGGTAGTGAAGGCATACGCAATCAATACATCATCATTTTATATTTCTTAGTTATTTGGAAAATGTTATTAAATGTTTATTTCACTTTGAAAATGTGGAGTAGGTTGTATAGATTGGTAGGAAATCCAATTGATTCCCTTTTTAGATTAAATTTTAAAACAGCTAAAATGTGAAGACTGGGTAAGGGGTGTGTAGACTTTAACTAGTGACTATAAGGTGCCAGATTAAATGTGATTAATGTATTAATTATGATGCCATGATACTGTCACGCCCTGACCTTAGAGAACCTTTTTATGTCTCTAGTTGGTTTGGTCAGGGTGTGATTTGGGGTGGGCATTCTATGTTTTGTTTTCTATGTTTCTTTATTTCTATGTTTTGGCCGGGCATGGTTCTCAATCAGGGACAGCTGTCTATCGTTGTCTCTGATTGGGAATCATACTTAGGTAGCCCTTTTTCCCTCCTTTCAGTGTGGGAGGTTGACTTTTGTTAGTGGCACTTATGCCCTGTAAGCTTCACGGTTGTTCTTTCGTTTCTTGTTTTGTTGGCGACATTCTAATAAAAGGAAAATGTACGCTAACCACGCTGCGCTTTGTTCTTCCCTCAACAACGGCCATGACATTGTGACGGAATACAGAAAGAACAAAACCCTGTCCTCAAACATTTACATCAACAACAAAAAAATGTTATCAAATACCATGGAACACAACCACTTTCTGTGCAGTATTAATTGACCATCCTTACAAACCACTTACAAACCACACTGTATTGTACATAGGCTGGTCATCTATTTGTACCTGTAGACTTTCCATCAACATGAAGAAAACGATGCACAATAAAGCAATTGAGTACATTGCGGCATTAAGTGGTTTGTAATGATGTGATATGATTATGTGTCTCAGTTGCTAGAGCATGGCGTTTACATCGCTAGTGATGTGGGTTCGAATCCCACGGCGATCACCATCACTGCCTAACCCTATTTTCTTTAATGGAAAAATAGGGTTAGGTTGTTTGAAGAAATATATTTATATAAATAAACTACCTAACCCTATTTTTTATACATTTGTTTTTAGGGTTATGTTGTTTAAAATAGGGGTTAGATTGTTTTTAAAAAACAAATATATATTTGCTTTTTTTAAACAACCAAATTGTTTTTTATTGAAAAATAGCTTTAGGTGTTATATTTTTTATATTTTCCAATAACCTAATATATTTTCGTTGTTTTTTTTACAATCTAACCCTATGTTTCCATTTAAAAGTGTTGGGCAGTGATGGTGATTCTAGCAACAGAATAAAAAACAGAACCACCAGTCAGGAGGATACAGACACCTCAAGACGTATGCTTAGACATACATAATGGTATATCCCGTGTGAAAATAGCTCTGTAATCTGCAAATGACAGAGAAGGGGGGGGGGGGGGGGGGCGAGGGAATTCCAATCCTAATGTGGTGCAAAGTCACTATACCTGGCTCTTTACAGTGGGGATTTTTTTATGCTTAGACATGCAGAAAAAATACTTTGTATAAACGTAAATTGGCACCTTGTGATAATATCATGATATTTGTGTGTTTTTATTACATACCAGTAGTATAAAAGAGGGGGATATATTATTTCTAAGGAAGTCAACTTTATTTCTCAACTCCTAATATTGAGCAAATTACACTCATTAGAGATAATTACACTCACTGTATCTGACATAGGCTTTGAAAAAGCACTTGTGAGTACCAGTTGCTGCAAGTGACTCTGGCTGCTGGCAAGCTTTCTTGACTCTGACATTACATTTTTGCAAATACATTGCTAACCTTTGTTTAACCAGCAGAATCGGTTGATATTATTGAAAGTGTTTGGAGTAAGGCTGGCACAATTGGCGTGTAATAATGTGCAATAATGGTCTTAACACATTCATTTTAATGTGCCCCCGCACATTGACTCTGTACCTCCTGTATATAGCCTCGCTATTGTTTTTTACTGCTGCTCTTTAATTATTTGTTTCTTTTATTTCTTATTTTTTTGTAGCTATTTTTCTTAACTGCATTGTTTGTTAAGGGCTTGTAAGTCAGCATTTCACTGTAATGTCTACTACACCTGTTGTGTTCGGCGCATGTGACAAATACGATTTGATTGATTTTAGAAGGGTGGGTTCAACTTTATATTCAAGTAGATATAGTTTATCCAATAGCAGTTTTTGATGTTTACATGAAGTGGGAAAAGTTGGTGGTCATTTCTTGAGCAGAATGGCATGGTTGCTTAAGAAGCTTAATTTCCAAAAGTTCTAAGCAGCCAAAACCATTTGACCCCTGGCCTGTAGTGAACGATTAGGTTTGCGTTTTTTGTTCCATTGAACACTGAAATAGGAACTGCATGCTTTATGACTTTAGAGCAGTTCTAGCATTCAGACATAATGGTAAATCCTGTGTGAAGATAGCTCTGTAATCTGCAAATGACAGAGAAGGTGGGGGGCGAGGGAATTCCAATCCTAATGTGGAACTGCTTAGCACTAGGTACCAGTCAGAAGTTATATTACATTTTTGGTGGGGAAAACTTTTTTTTTCCAGCAAACCTATCTTAACAGTCCTGGTATTTTGTTAATGTGTTACGTGAGTGATGGTGCGATAAACTGGGATAGTTTACCTGTAAGGCTACTACTCTCAGTAGAACCCTTTTTCTCTAAGAGTGTAGCTCACAGGTAGCCAATAAGAGCGACTCCACCTGGCGCCTGCGGCTTTCCTGTTGATAGGTTAGCGTGCAAGACAAGAGCGATAGCCTTTACCTCATTTATGTACTTGAGCGTTCAGAAATAGGATCTAATAACGACTTTATTCGAGGAGGAAAATTCTAACGAAAAGTTATACAGGTTTGAATTCATACATTAACTTTGTGTATTGATAAGATACATACAAAATAACACGAGGGTCTTGCCGAGTTAAAAATGTGACTGTTTATAATTCAAAATAGCTCACGTAAACTATACGGATTAAGATTAGAAATGTTTTGCCTTTATAAATATTTGTCCTATAAGTTCTATTTATAGGCCTTATGGTTGAATGAATGGGTGCTTTTGACTTCAACAATGAAGCCTAGGCTACATTATATTTAAAATAGTAGGCCTAAACATTTTCTTTCGACAATTTGCTACTTTTAGCCTACTCTTGTTTGTGTTGCTAAAATAATGTCAGTGTTGTAGCCTATATGATCATCTGATGTTACCTTATACTATACTGTTTGTAATATAGGCCTAATGAGACCAACCGTTATTTCGAATAAACACATATTGTTCATTTTAAAATGAATTACTGTATCTGTCGGTACTGGCGTAAGCTATTTGTCCTTTTGCTAAAATGAACATGATCATAATGCAATTCACTCTTGAGCTTAATATTTAATATGGCAAATTTATCTCATTTCAAAAGAAAAAAGTACATACATGTAGATGGGAAATAAATACAAATAAGTAGCCTCCATGATTAATCAAATAGGCTACAACGAAATTGTAAATGAAACGAAAAGTGTGTTAATACATTTAAACTTGCGTTTGATGTATAGCATGTTATTAATTCCTTATTAGCCTAAATGTATAACTATTCTTAGTTTTGTATTATCATCATTATTACGTTCTAAAGTAGGCTATAAATAGGGCCATGATCACACTGTCATTCATATCAGCCTACTTTGTTTAGGGCTACAGCGTAATAACAGTATGTGAATATCACAGCTGAAAAAATAAAGTTAGCATTCTTTGATCAGAGTGAGAGATGGATTCGCAGACGAAGGCTGACCCGATGCGCGTGCTCGTCACGGGCGGATCCGGTTTGGTCGGGAAGGCCATCGAGCACGTGGTGAAACAGGAAGGCGGCTGTCTCGAGGGCGAGCAGTGGACCTTCCTGTCCTCCAAAGAGGCCAACTTCGTGTAAGTTATGTCACATGAACTTCATATTCTCAGCAGAACTGGTCTGGCAGATAAAAATGACTTGCCTATATAGCGATGCCATGATCCCATATTCTACATGCCCGAGAAACACCAGCATGTCTGTTCTACATAACATATTTATACAGTCATGTTGCACTGTATGAAATCTTGTTATGACCCTTTTACATCTGGGGCTGGTTTTGTGGTTCCAACAGGAACAAATAGATCAAATAAATTCCCCAAATAAGTTCACTCAAAATTATTATATTCTATTCTCTGCTATTCTATTATTTTCGAATCTATTCTATCGATATGTAGATTGATGCATAGATACAGTATATATTTATAGAGTTTCTATATAGTTCCTGTTGGAACCACATTAAATGTTTAGCTAATTACATTCGTGCATGTATACTTTTATGAGATTGATCTGTTTCCCATTAAATGGGATGGTGATGATGATGATGACAGTTGTTCTGCCAGAGATCTACAACAGACAAGAGCAGTGTTTGAGAAGTATCGGCCCACCCATGTCATCCACCTGGCTGCCAAGGTGGGAGGACTCTATCTTCACATGAAGGAGAACCTACACTTTCTGGTGAGCTTACCTAAATACCCAGTTTGTTTCAATACCTAGGCTATACGTTTCTGTCCCAAACTACATTTGTTCAATCAGGGATGGGTCCAGAAATTCGGAACAGGCATTTCTAACTCACTGGTCCATTTTTTTGCCTGGTGCCCCAATTGTTAACCAAATAATGATAATTCTGCACAAAACCCCCAACTTGGACAGGCTGATGGGCTGAAGATGGAACCAGCCCATCTGACATTTTGGCTGAACTGCCTAAAGGCCAGTCCGTGAAATGGTTTGTCTTATCTAGCTACCAGTTGAATGCACCGACTGGAAGCAGCTCTGGAAAAGGTCTTCTGCTAAATGACCTGAACGTAAATGTTCACCTGGCTGGGCAACTACTTAGGCTGAAATTCAATTGAACTTGTCAAAGCGAAGTTTGCACAGTGACTTTGTTGGCAAATGTATTCATCTTAATTACAAAAGTGTATTAATCCATCTGTTTATTATTATATATTTTTTTAAATCTTTATTTAACTAGGCAAGTTAGTTAAGAACAAATTCGTATTTACAATGACGGGCTAAAGCGTAATAACAGTATGTGAATATCACAACTGAAAAAATTAAAGTTAGTATTCTTTGATCAGAGTGAGAGATGGTTTCGCAGACGAAGGCTGAGCCGATGTGCGTGCTCGTCACGGGCTGAGTGTTAGTGAGGAGTGTTTACAGGGGAGCTTCTTATCACTGTCTCCAAATGCATTCTTTGAATTCATTTGTGTAAAAACAAGTTATTGTGTAAAGCCGCAATACAGGTTTTATTGAATTGAGACCACAGTGTTTTGCCTTCACAGAGGGACAACCTTCGCATCAATGACAACGTGCTGCAGACGTCTCACGAAAGGGGCGTCACCAAGGTGGTGTCCTGTCTGTCCAGCTGCATCTTTCCTGACAAGACCACATACCCTATCGATGAGAGCATGGTTAGTTGAACAACCAGTAAGACCATATCAATGAGAGCATGTTGTGTTTAACCTTAATACTAAAATACTATGGTGGCATCAAATGGCACCCAATTCCCTATATAGTACATTATTTTTAACCAGAGCCATAATGACCCTGGTCAAAAGTAGGAGTTCAACAGTTTATGGTGCCATTTGGGACTCAGCCTAGTATGTGCCAAGTGACAGTAGAACTACTGTATGTTTGGGAACCTCTGGCCCTCCAAACTGTGATTTTTAATAAAAGCTGGGGTATGATCACTCATGCTTTCTTCCCCTTCCCACAGATCCACAATGGGCCTCCACACGACTCAAACTTTGGCTACTCACATGCCAAAAGAATGATTGATATTCAGAACAGGTGAGCTGGTGACTAATCTGTTACCTGAGCAGGTACATTAGCACACATTTGAAAGACCCACTCCAGCCTCCCTAGCACCTCATTTATCACCTGATGGACTTAACAAAAGATGCATTTCAGTAGCTGGTGCAGGCCCATCATTATATGGCACAGCCCAGCTCGCACATAATGTTCTGAGAACCATGTGTTTCTTCTGTGGGAATTTCAGTACTTTAGCATAACATTTCCTACAGGTTTCCTCGTGGTTCTATTTAAAGTTATGCTCTCAGAAAGTTAAGAAACAACGTTCTTCTGTGGGAATTTCAGAATTTCAGCGTAACGTTTCCTACAGGTTTCCTCATGGTTCTTTTTAGTAATATTCTCAGAACATTAAGAAAACTTTCCATTAAAACAACAAGAGCGTTCTAAAATGTTTATTTATTAACATATACATTCCGTTCTCAGCGTCAACAAAACTCTCTCTATCCTCTATCTTGTTAAGTGAGTTCAGGAAGTGGCCACACCTGATCTTTATGAGCGCTTGTTTCCTTTGAAATGGGGTCTGTTTGAATAGACTAAAATACACAGCTTTGTAAGAGCTAAAAAAACATGGCATGCTAGCTTCAACCTGGTGGCGCAGTGGACTGATTCCATGGATAGGAAACATAAGATCATAGGTTCAAATCTTATAGGCTCCTTGTGACTATAAAAAAAGAGATGTGTTTGCATGATTAATGCCTAAGCAATTTCATTTCCATGTGTCCCATCTGTGCTTGATGTTCAAAACAGTTAACCTAAGCTAGCAGTGTTATTAAAAGTCTTATTGAAACATGTTCTCAGAACGTTATTTAATTACCTTCAAATAACCTATAATTTCATTATCAGAACATTAATAAAACCTCCCAGGAAAACTTTCAGGGAATCATTGTAAAACGTTCTCAGAACGTCCCTGCAACCAAAAAATGAATGTTCTCAGAACGTAAAAAAAGTCAGCTTCACCGGTCAGGAAACTTAGGCTTTTGTTCCCAGAACCAATGGGAAACCAAAAACATATGTTCCCACAACTTCCAAGGAACCTCTATTGCTCTGCTATTGTTCTGGGAAGCAAGAAGGAAGGCCGATGACATCGGTATGCATCCATCAGACTAACCCCTTGAATTGCCAACTCCTTGAATTTCGCAATTGTGTAAAAAAAAACACTGTCCCCCCCCCCAAAAATCTACCCTTAAGGGTTTGTACCTTGTATTGTATGTGTACTTAGAATATTATTTAAAAAAATAGCTGGAGTGGGTCATTAATGTTCTAACCACAACGTGTGTGTGTGTGTGTGGGGACTTGATTGACAACAGGGGATACTTTGCGCAGCATGGGCGCCGCTACACCGCCGTAATCCCGACTAACGTGTATGGTCCCTATGACAACTTCAACTTTGAAAATGGTCACGTGCTCTCGGCACTCATGCATAAGACATATGCTGCTAAAAGTAAGTAACACTCACAATAACACACACACACACACACACACACACCCTACACCTACACCTACACACACCCTACACCTACACAGGAAGAACAAAAAGGACATCAACCACCCGAGCCACTGCCTGTTCACCCCGCTATCATCCAGAAGTCGAGGTCAGTACAGGTGCATCAAAGCTGGGGCCGAGAGACTGAAAAACAGCTTCTATCTCAAGGCCATCAGACTGTTAAACAGCATTCACTAACATAAAGAGGCTGCTGCCTACATACAGACTCAAATCACTGGCCACTTTAATAAATGGATTTGATAAAGGTATCACTAGTCACTTTAAATAACGCCACTTTAATAATGTCTACATATCCTACATTACTCATCTCATATGTATATACTGTATTCTATACCATCTACTGCATCTTGCCTATGCCGCACTGCCATCGCTCATCCATATATTTATATGTACATATTCTTATTCATTCCTTTACACTTGTGTGTATAAGGTAGTTGTTGTGAATTTGTTAGATATTACTGCGCTGTCAGAACTAGAAGCACAAGCATTTCGCTACACTCGCATTAACATCTGCTAAGCATGTGTATGTGACCAATACAATTTGATTTGATTTGACGCACACACAGACAGACAGACAGATACAAACACTTACTCCTTTCTACTCTCCTTGTAACAGAGGAGGGAACCCCGCTACAGGTGTGGGGCTCTGGAACACCCAGGAGACAATTCATCTACTCTCTGGTATGTTTAGTGAATTACTCTCTGTGTGTGTGTGTGTGTGTGTGTGTGTGTGTGTGTGTGTGTGTGTGTGTGTGTGTGTGTGTGTGTGTGCACTGACACGCACGCACAATGTCAGATATGTGTGTGTACATTAAATCTGTGTGTGTGTTTTCTCAGGATGTAGCACGTCTGTTCCTCTGGGTGCTGCGGGAGTATGATGAGATTGACCCCATCATTCTCTCTGGTGAGTCCAACATGGGGTGTGTGTGTGTGTGTGATATCAGTCAATATGTGTGTGTACCATATGTAACTGGACCAAGCTCCTTTGACCCTTGTATCTCACAGTGGGGGAGGAGGAGGAGCTCCCCATCAAGGACGCCGTAGAGATGATTGCAGATGCCCTGGACTTCAAAGGTCAAATAGTTGTATCCTTCCACAGGCTGTGTACGCCTGATAGGAGTTGCCCCTAGGCACAGATCTAGGATCAGCGTATCTTCCCCAATTCCTTACCTTAACCATTATTCAAATTTGACCTTAGATCAGTGTCTAGAACCAATCTAGTAGAATCCTTAGTACAACACCAGCAACCACATGTAGAGGTTCATTACACCTGTTGGACTGACAGACGTACAGATGTAGTACATTAAAAGCCCACTCGGACTGGCTACCCCCCCCATATCCGTTGCACTGTAACTATGCCATCTCCCTGTGCTTTGCCTTTTGTGGCCCTTGACCTATGACATCAGTTCGACACCAGCAAGTCAGACGGTCAGATGAAGAAGACGGCCAGCAACGCCAAGCTGCGACGCTACCTCCCTGACTTCACCTTCACGCCGCTCTCTGAAGGTCCGAGATCCAAATATTGAGGGTTGTATTTTCTGTCCAGAAAACAACTCAATATTGTAGTTGGAATTAGTTGCCTTGTAAATAACACAGACGCATTACAGCATGATATTTGATACCTATCTGGTTATTGGTCGTTTTATGATTATGATGAAAGGAACGTTCACAGTGATTAAACCACTCTTCCAAAATGCACAGTATCCATAGATGACTGACTGTGTCTCTGCTCCCCTACAGGTATCAAGAAGACCTGTGATTGGTTCGTGAACAACTACGACATAGCCCGAACTTGAAGACAAATGAAGATCGAGACATGAATATTGTTTAATGAAAAAGACGAGGGCTACGTCCCAATACTACTACTGTGCCTTCCTGGTCTTGTGTCCTTGCCTTCATGTCAACTGATAAGTGAAAGTTCTGGATAGGTTTCACCATATGGCCGGTTAAGTTCTGTCAGATCAGTGGGCATGAAGTAAAGGCACACAGCACTCACAATTTCTGTACTCACAATACCCCACCTTGTTGTTCTCCCCAGAACTGTCTGGAAACCATTTTGGATCCTTTCTCCTCTATTTGCACCGTTGATGTCAGGGATTGACATTAAGGTTTGAAAGGCTCTTGCCCATTGGACAGCAGTATTTTTTGTTGGTTGCCTGATGATTACTGTCACTTGACAGAAAATGTTAAAGTAGTTGTTTACAAGCAAAATTGTCACTTAAATGGATACTTTGGGATTTTGGCAATGAGGCCCATTATCTACTTCCCCAGAGTCTGTTTAACTCCTGGATACCATTTTTATGTCTCTATGTCCAGTATGAAGGAACTTAGAGGTAGTTTTGTGAGCCAATGGTAACTAGCGTTAGCGCAATGATTGGAAGTTTATGGGTGTCTGCTAGCATGCTAGGAAGCAAAACAATCAGTTTGGATGCGTAACTTTTGCAGAGCAAGAGACCCTCTACAACCTGGTTGTAAGCATACCGGCTCTGGGAGACTTAGATTTAGACGCACAGCTCACAACCGAGAGCAATAGGGTATACTATTGTCTGGCGTTCTGTTCGCCCTGACCAAAAGTTATGCTTCCTGTGTAGCAGGACCAACATTTTTTAAGTGTAGCCCCTATGTTAGGCTACTGAAATTCTGTTTTAAAAAATCCCCTGCCTAATGGGGCAACCACAGAGCAGGTTCAACTTGCCCGACTGCTCAGCTCCAGGCAATAGGGCAACCCTTAAGGTCAATCCCTGATTACATGTCCTTCCCTGATGGTGGCTGAACTGGTCCAGCCACCTGATCACCTACAGTATGACTACCAGTTACTATGAGCAATACTGCAGGGTAATGTGTTCACACTCAAATACATCACATTATTTTAATTGTAATATCTAAAATATATAGTTGAAGTGTATGATCTATTTGTGATTGAATATTGACAAAAATATGAATGGGCTTTTCCTTGCTGTAAGAATGAGTTGTCAGTCGTATGACATGTATGACATGTATGACATGTTTTCTCACTGCAACATGTGACATGTTTTTATGACATGTTTTCTCACTGCAAAACAACTAGAAGCCTACAGTAAAGTAGCCTGGATCTAAACATTGGAGCCAACTGTTTCTCATCATTCACTGGCCTCGGTCCAGACACTGCAGATCATAATACTGGTTTGTGTTAAAAGAAGATAGACACCCCATGTGATTTATCTGGGATGAACATAGAATGGGCCAACCTATGTAGAGCCATCAGACACTAATATAAAGTCAACTTCCTGAAGAATCTTGAGAATTAGGACATCACTGTCGCTCCACCTCACTGTAAAAAATAAAATCAATAAATAGTAGAAACAGGACAGGAAGAAGCAGGTTTTTAGGAGTCACACGACAGTTTCAAATGTCTACAAAGTTTGACGATAACAGTGAGAAGACCAAGATCATTTGGGATCTGCTAGTAATCGCTCCATTAATAAACGGGCAGATGTGCCATCAGTATATTTTACTCTACTTGGCACATCAAGTCATTTTCCTCAGGAGAGGAAGAAGCAGGTGTAACATTAATAAGCCTACACCTGTCATGTCATGCTGAATAATGAGGAATGACTTCTGCTTAACATGGTTTCTCTACTACACAACCACTTCACCATGGCATGAAGTAGTACAGGCCAACAGCAGACTGTCATTGAAGTACACACTACTCTTATCCAAGTAAGTACATACACAACAGTTGCTGCAAAGTAGATTTCCAATGAATCCACTGGAAAGTAGACCTCTGGCAGAACCATAAAGAATATTAGTGTGTCTTCATTCAAAAACCTTAAGATGTTTGACATCATTGTCCAGTGTTCTGCTTCTAATTATGCAAACCAACCAGAAACATGACAAGGAGACCAGCCACGGCAACAGCAGGGTTTTTATTACAAATGAAAATGAACAAAAAAGACCATTCTAAAATGAGAAATAGAGGCCTGGGGAGATACGGCAATTCGTACAAATAAGCCACACTTGTCTTGTTGAATCCAGTGGTTTGTGGTGGGAGATGAGTCGGCAGGCAAGATCTACACGGAATGTTTTCATTGATACCTTCACATCTGCCTAATTCATTGATAAACCTATATCTTGTAAGAGTAAGTTATTTGACCTGAAAGGACTGCCACAGGTACAGTTGACTTCAAACCATTTCTAGAGACAGATATTGAAGCTAGTTTACACCGCATCTCAAATCACAGTTGCGTAACACTTTTCTTTTCTACCTTATTCCACTCTTCCAAGGACCCTGTTCTATTCTTCTCCTCCTTCCGCTGCTCAATTAATGAGGAGCATCTCATGCTCTTCCTCTCCTATTCACCTCCTCCTCCCTCCCTGGGTTGCGTTCATTAGGCACCAAAGGGCCTGAAAGAGGAACTTGGACTCATTTTCCATTTTAAAAACGCATGCCCTAATGAACACGAGTCCGGTTTACTCGGTGAGGTAGAAGTGCATCTTGTCGTTGACGTTCTTCCTCTCGGGGTTGAGGCGTTGTACTTATGTGAATATTAGATGTACTCTATAGTGTACTAGTTTATTCTCCCACTCGGATGGCTCTTCCAGAAGCTTTAAAATGAGGGCCAGGTTGTCAGAATGGGTAATGAGCTGTATAAGTACACATTAATTAGAAGTAAGTGCCCCTCAAGATACACTTCATTTTAACTAGCTAAATCCTGTGTAACAACTAGTAATTACATTGTACGTAGGCAAACATTACATGTAGAACTAGTGTCTTATTCCTCATCTGAGATGACACTCGTACTACATCTGTTTCCGTGAGCTCAACCAAGTTAACCCAGATGGTACGCTTTTGGGGGCAAGTGCTAGCAACAATGTTGAGTGGAGATATACACTGCTCAAAAAAATAAAGGGAACACTAAAATAACACATCCTAGATCTGAATGAATGAACTATTCTTATTAAATACTTTTTTCTTTACATAGTTGAATGTGCTGACAACAAAATCACACAAAAATTATCAATGGAAATCAAATGTATCAACCCATGGAGGTCTGGATTTGGAGTCACACTCAAAATTAAAGTGGAAAACCACACTACAGGCTGATCCAACTTTGATGTAATGTCCTTAAAACAAGTCAAAATGAGGCTCAGTAGTGTGTGTGACCTCCACGTGCCAGTATGACCTCCCTACAACGCCTGGGCATGCTCCTGATGAGGTGGCGGATGGTATCCTGAGGGATCTCCTCCCAGACCTGGACTAAAGCATCCGCCAACTCCTGGACAGTCTGTGGTGCAACGTGGCGTTGGTGGATGGAGCGAGACATGATGTCCCAGACAGTCTGGGGAACGGGCGGGCCAGTCCATAGCATCAATGCCTTCCTCTTGCAGGAACTGCTGACACACTCCAGCCACATGAAGTCTAGCATTGTCTTGCATTAGGAGGAACCCAGGGCCAACCGCACAAGCATATGGTCTCACAAGGGGTCTGAGGATCTCATCTCGGTACCTAATGGCAGTCAGGCTACCTCTGGCGAGCCCATGGAGGGCTGTGCGGCCCCCCAAAGAAATGCCACCCCACACCATGACTGACCCACCGCCAAACCGGTCATGCTGGAGGATGTTGCAGGCAGCAGAACGTTCTCCACGGCGTCTCCAGACTGCCACGTCTGTCACATGTGCTTAGTGTGAACCTGTTTTCATCTGTGAAGAGCACAGGGCGCCAGTGGCGAATTTGCCAATCTTGGTGTTCTCTGGCAAATGCCAAACGTCCTGCACGGTGTTGGGCTGTAAGCACAACCCCCACCTGTGGACGTCGGGCTCTCATACCACCCTCATGGAGTCTGTTTCTGACCGTTTGAGCAGACACATGCACATTTGTGGCCTGCTGGAGGTCATTTTGCAGGGCTCTGGCAGTGCTCCTCCTTGCACAAAGGTGGAGGTAGCGGTCCTGCTGCTGGGTTGTTGCCCTCCTACGGCCTCCTCCACGTCTCCTGATGTACTGGCCTGTCTCCTGGTAGCGCCTCCATGCTCTGGACACTACGCTGACAGACACAGCAAACCTTCTTGCCACAGCTCGCATTGATGTGCCATCCTGGATGAGCTGCACTACCTGAGCCACTTGTGTGGGTTGTAGACTCCGTCTCATGCTACCACTAGAGTGAAAGCACCGGCAGCATTCAAAAGTGACCAAAACATCAGCCAGGAAGCATAGGAACTGAGAAGTGGTCTGTGGTCACCACCTGCAGAACCACTCCTTTATTGGGGGTGTCTTGCTAATTACCTATAATTTCCACCTGTTGTCTATTCCATTTGCACAACAGCATGTGAAATTTATTGTCAATCAGTGTTGCTTCCTAAGTGGACAGTTTGATTTCACAGAAGTGTGATTACATTGTGTTGTTTAAGTGTTCCCTTTATTTTTTTGAGCAGTGTATTTTAAATAGTGCAAAATCATGGTTAAGTAATTATGGCCTATTGAGCATAGCCTATATTCTCTCAGACACCCAGTGCTTCCACAAGGGATCGCAACCTTTGTCACAGTTGTTAATGAATCGGATCCAGTTGAGAAGAAGCGAAACAATAAGTTGGTGAATTTAGTGGAAACCTGCCCATTTGTAACACGCATGGTAACATGTCAGTGGCGCAGCAGTCTAAGGTACTGCATCTTAGAGCTAGAGGCGTTAATACAGACCTTTGTTCAATTCCAGGCTGTATAGTTTGTCCTACTTCTCCCCAAACCCGGATCCGGGAGCACCCCCATCAGTAAAAAAGCTGACTAGCATAGCCTAGCATAGCGTCACAAGTAAATACTAGCATCTAAATATCATTAAATCACAAGTCCAAGACACCAGATGAAAGATACACATCTTGTGAATCCAGCCATAATTTCTGATTTTTAAAATGTTTTACAGGGAAGACACAATATGTAAATCTATTAGCTAACCACGTTAGCAAAAGACACCACTTTTTCTACTCCACCAGTTTTTTACTCCATCAGTAGCTATCACAAATTCAACCAAATAAAGATATAAATAGCCACTAACCAAGAAACAACTTCATCAGATGACAGTCTGATAACATATTTATTGTATAGCATATGTTTTGTTAGAAAAATGTGCATATTTCAGGTATAAATCATAGTTTACCATTGCAGCCACCATCACAACTCTCACCAAAGCAACTAGAATAACTACAGAGACCATCGTGTATTACCTAATTACTCATCATAAAACATTTCTTAAAAATACACAGCGTACAGCAAATGAAAGACACAGATCTTGTGAATCCAGACAATATTTCAGATTTTCTAAGTGTTTTACAGCGAAAACACAATATAGCGTTATATTAGCTTACCACAATAGCAAACATCACAACAGCATTGATTCAAGCCAAAAATAGCGATAACGTATAAACCACCAAAATATATTAATTTTTTCACTAACCTTCTCAGAATTCTTCAGATGACAGTCCTATAACATCATATTACACAATGCATATAGAGTTTGTTCGAAAATGTGCATATTTAGCGGCACAAATCGTGGTTATACAATGTGATTAGTGGCCAAAACTTCAAGCAATCTGTCCGGCGCCATCTTGGAGAGGCACCTATTCTAATCGAAAACTATTCATAAACTTGACTAAAAAATACAAGTTGGACAGCAAATGAAAGACAAATGAGTTCTTAATGCAATCGCTGTGTTACATTTTTAAAATTAACGTTACTGCGCAATACAGCGTGCGCTAAAGCGAGACCGCACCATAATTCATGGCGGAATTATTATTTGACATTTGTCAACATAAGTACGAATTAACAGCATAAAGACTGCTTACTATTTGCTGAGCTTCCATCAGAATCTTGGGCAAGGTGTCCTTTCTCCAGAACAATCGTCTTTTGGTTGAAAGATGTCCTCTTCTCATGTGGAAATAGCAGCTAACGATAGCCACCCACTGGAGAGGTGTCCAACTCGTGAAAGCGCATCACAAAGAAATCCAGGAAAATCGCAATAAACTGATATAAACTGCTATAAGTCGGTTTAAATTAACTACCTTATGATGTCTTTAACAACTATAACGAATAAAAACATGACCGGAGATATAGAACTGCCTAAAACGAAAGCTTTGCAGGAGGCCATCGTGATGTCCCTGATGCGCCAGGCGCCCCGTTGAAAAGAACGGTACTTCCGTTCCACGGTCTTATATAGGGCCCAGATTGCGCAATCCACTCCATTCAAATTCTCCCCGCTTACTGACATCTAGAGGAAGACGTATGCAGTGCATGTAGCCCGATGGCTTACATGGGGACTTATAAACTGACCTCAGAACAGGGACCTCGATTTCTGAAAATCTCACTCCCTGACAGGAAATGTGCTGCAGAATGAGTTCTGTTTCACTCAGAGAAATAATTCAAACAATTTTTAGAAAACTAGAGAGTGTTTTCTATCCAATAGTAATAATAATATGCATATTGTAAGAGCAAGAATTGAGGACGACTGCCTAGTTTAATTTGGGAAACTAATTTTTTACAAAGTCGAAATGGCGCACGCCTAGGTCAAGAGGTTTTTAAGGCCTCCAGAGAACCTGTTTAACTTTTTATATTATTTTGTTGCATAAAAGGAGACTAGTTTGCCTAGTCTAATCATTTCCATGTGTTTTGTACAGCATGCAATTAGTTGAAAAAACAGTGTTCTAAAGTGTCCGTGTAGCAGTGTGATGTTTTCCCCTAGATTACGCACCAAATTGCACACAAGGACCAATTCAAATAGGCCAGGTTCAAGACGGGGAGTTAATAATCTGATTAATAATAATAATAATTATGTGTATTTTTTTATTTAATTACAGCTGCATAGCTAATGTTTTTATTTGGTGTACAAAACTACTTTTTCATACCAATATTGTACATACAAGTGATTTGTAAAAGTTTGTATATTTTTGGTTTGGCCCATCGCGGTTTATCTGTATTCCCATACCACTTTATCGTTCTCTTTTGCCTGACCCTCGGCTAGCAAGGTATGTTGTCCTTGGCTCCGAAACTGTTTAATATAAAACCGTCATAAGGTTATACAATGTACTGTTTTGCAACCATACGTTTGTTATAGTGTGGACAGTGTAGGAATTTATGTTAACAAGTTTCACAGAGCTCACTGACTGGGGTATCTGTTGTAACTTGTGAGTACTTGTGACAGTGGTTGAGTGAGTGTCCATGTGCTCGCGCAGGTGCCGGAGAGCTGTGACTGCACCAAGGGTAACGTGTGTGTTGTCTCTTCGTGTGCAGGTATGTCTTTTATTTTGTCAGAATTATGTTCTGTATAGTTTTACTTGTATATGCTGTTGTGCAGCGAGTGTGTGCACGCAGCACCTGTTAATTCCTTTTGGCGCTCTTTTGCCTGACCCTCGGCTAGCAAGGTGCCGGAGAGCTGTGACTGCACC
>NW_024060836.1:0-20208 GCF_016432855.1 Salvelinus namaycush
AAGTGACCCCAGACAGCCTCCTGTTCTGACCTGCGCCCGGTGAGACAGCAGGAAGTGACCCCAGACAGCCTCCTGTTCTGACCTGCACCCGGTGAGACAGCAGGAAGTGACCCCAGACAGCCTCCTGTTCTGCCCTGCGCCCGGTGAGACAGCAGGAAGTGACCCCAGACAGCCTCCTGTTCTTGCCCTGCGCCCGGTGAGACAGCAGGAAGTGACCCCAGACAGCCTCCTGTTCTGCCCTGCGCCCGGTGAGACAGCAGGAAGTGACCCCAGACAGTCTCCTGTTCTGCCCTGCGCCCGGTGAGACAGCAGGAAGTGACCCCAGACAGCCTCCTGTTCTGCCCTGCGCCCGGCGAGACAGCAGGAAGTGACCCCAGACAGCCTCCTGACCTGCGCCCGGTGAGACAGCAGGAAGTGACCCCAGACAGCCTCCTGTTCTGCCCTGCGCCCGGTGAGACAGCAGGAAGTGACCCCAGACAGCCTCCTGTTCTGACCTGCGCCCGGCGAGACAGCAGGAAGTGACCCCAGACAGCCTCCTGACCTGCGCCCGGTGAGACAGCAGGAAGTGACCCCAGACAGCCTCCTGTTCTGCCCTGCGCCCGGTGAGACAGCAGGAAGTGACCCCAGACAGCCTCCTGTTCTGCCCTGCGACCGGCGAGACAGCAGGAAGTGACCCCAGACAGCCTCCTGCTCTGACCTGCGCCCGGTGAGACAGCAGGAAGTGACCCCAGACAGCCTCCTGACCTGCGCCCGGTGAGACAGCAGGAAGTGACCCCAGACAGCCTCCTGTTCTGCCCTGCGCCCGGTGAGAAAGCAGGAAGTGACCCCAGACAGCCTCCTGACCTGCGCCCGGTGAGACAGCAGGAAGTGACCCCAGACAGCCTCCTGTTCTGCCCTGCGCCTGGTGAGACAGCAGGAAGTGACCCCAGACAGCCTCCTGACCTGCCCTGCGCCTGGTGAGACAGCAGGAAGTGACCCCAGACAGCCTCCTGACCTGCGCCCGGTGAGACAGCAGGAAGTGACCCCAGACAGCCTCCTGACCTGCGCCCGGTGAGACAGCAGGAAGTGACCCCAGACAGCCTCCTGTTCTGCCCTGCGCCCGGTGAGACAGCAGGAAGTGACCCCAGACAGCCTCCTGTCCTGACCTGCGCCCGGTGAGACAGCAGGAAGTGACCCCAGACAGCCTCCTGTTCTGACCTGCGCCCGGTGAGACAGCAGGAAGTGACCCCAGACAGCCTCCTGTTCTGCCCTGCGCCCGGTGAGACAGCAGGAAGTGACCCCAGACAGCCTCCTGTTCTGCCCTGCGCCCGGTGAGACAGCAGGAAGTGACCCCAGACAGCCTCCTGTTCTGCCCTGCGCCTGGTGAGACAGCAGGAAGTGACCCCAGACAGCCTCCTGCTCTGACCTGCGCCCGGTGAGACAGCAGGAAGTGACCCCAGATAGCCTCCTGTTCTGACCTGCGCCCGGCGAGACAGCAGGAAGTGACCCCAGACAGCCTCCTGTTCTGCCCTGCGCCCGGTGAGACAGCAGGAAGTGACCCCAGACAGCCTCCTGACCTGCGCCCGGTGAGACAGCAGGAAGTGACCCCAGACAGCCTCCTGACCTGCGCCCGGTGAGACAGCAGGAAGTGACCCCAGACAGCCTCCTGTTCTGACCTGCGCCAACCAACCAGCCCTCTCCCTACCAACCAACCGGCCCTCCCGGTGAGACAGCAGGAAGTGACCCCAGACAGCCTCCTGACCTGCGCCCGGTGAGACAGCAGGAAGTGACCCCAGACAGCCTCCTGTTCTGCCCTGCGCCCGGTGAGACAGCAGGAAGTGACCCCAGACAGCCTCCTGTCCTGACCTGCGCCCGGTGAGACAGCAGGAAGTGACCCCAGACAGCCTCCTGTTCTGACCTGCGCCCGGTGAGACAGCAGGAAGTGACCCCAGACAGCCTCCTGTTCTGCCCTGCGCCCGGTGAGACAGCAGGAAGTGACCCCAGACAGCCTCCTGTTCTGCCCTGCGCCCGGTGAGACAGCAGGAAGTGACCCCAGATAGCCTCCTGTTCTGACCTGCGCCCGGCGAGACAGCAGGAAGTGACCCCAGACAGCCTCCTGTTCTGCCCTGCGCCCGGTGAGACAGCAGGAAGTGACCCCAGACAGCCTCCTGACCTGCGCCCGGTGAGACAGCAGGAAGTGACCCCAGACAGCCTCCTGACCTGCGCCCGGTGAGACAGCAGGAAGTGACCCCAGACAGCCTCCTGTTCTGACCTGCGCCAACCAACCAGCCCTCTCCCTACCAACCAACCGGCCCTCTCCCTGCCAACCAACCGGCCCTCTCCCTGCCAACCAACCGGCCCTCTCCCTGCCAACCAACCGGCCCTCTCCCTGCCAACCAACCAGCCCTCTCCCTACCAACCAACCAGCCCTCTCCCTGCCAACCAACCAGCCCTCTCCCTACCAACCAACCAGCCCTCTCCCTACCAAGCAACCAGCACTCTCCCTACCATCAACCTGCCCTCTCCCTGCCAACCAACCAGCCCTCTCCCTACCAAGCAACCAGCACTCTCCCTACCAAGCAACCAGCCCTCTCCCTGCCAACCAACCAGCCCTCTCCCTGCCAACCAACCAGCCCTCTCCCTGCCAACCAACCAGCCCTCTCCCTGCCAACCAACCAGCCCTCTCCCTGCCAAACAACCAGCCCTCTCCCTGCCAACCAACCAGCCCTCTCCCTGCCAACGAACCAGCCCTTTCCCTGCCATCAACCAGCCCTCTCCCTGCCAACCAACCAGCCCTCTCCCTACCAACCAACCAGCCCTCTCCCTGCCAACCAACCAGCCCTTTCCCTACCATCAACCAGCCCTCTCCCTGCCAACCAACCGGCCCTCTCCCTACCAACCAACCAGCCCTCTCCCTGCCAACCAACCAGCCCTCTCCCTGCCAACCAACCAGCCCTCTCCCTGCCAACCAACCAGCCCTCTCCCTGCCAACCAACCAGCCCTCTCCCTGCCAACCAACCAGCCCTCTCCCTGCCAACCAACCAGCCCTCTCCCTGCCAACCAACCAGCCCTCTCCCTTGCAACCAACCAGCCCTCTCCCTGCCAACCAACCAGCCCTCTCCCTACCAAGCAACCAGCACTCTCCCTACCAACCAACCAGCCCTCTCCCTGCCAACCAACCAGCCCTCTCCCTGCCAACCAACCGGCCCTCTCCCTACCAACCAACCGGCCCTCTCCCTGCCAACCAACCAGCCCTCTCCCTACCAACCAACCAGCCCTCTCCCTACCAACCAACCAGCCCTCTCCCTGCCAAACAACCAGCACTCTCCCTGCCAACCAACCAGCCAACCAACCAGCCCTCTCCCTGCCAACCAACCGGCCCTCTCCCTACCAACCAACCAGCCCTCTCCCTGCCAACCAACCAGCCCTCTCCCTTGCAACCAACCACCCCTCTCCCTACCAACCAACCAGCCCTCTCCCTACCAACCAACCAGCCCTCTCCCTACCAACCAACCAGCCCTCTCCCTGCCAACCAACCAGCCCTCTCCCTGCCAACCAACCAGCCCTATCCCTTGCAACCAACCAGCCCTCTCCCTTGCAACCAACCATCCTCTGACCTGTTCCACTATACTGTAATACCTGTCCAGATCTGAAGTGGTTCTCCATTGAAAGCCCCAATAATGTACAAGAAGCGTTCGGGAGGGATTTGACATGAACGAACAAAACAGGAAAATGTAATTTTCTGTGCGATTAATAATTTGGCGTTTTTGCACCTCATATTTACTGGTCCTCTGCATTAAACGTCTTTCCGTTTGACCGGCTGATTGGCTGAGAGATGCGCTGGCCATCTAACTCACCTCTCCATCTATATTTTAAGTGTCTAGATGTGATCACCTCTCCATCCATATTTAACCCGGCCTCTCCGTTCCCTGCACGGCTGGATTAGTGCTGCTGCTCGGAGACCGTTTTAACAGCCTGGCTTGAGAGGATGGAAATGTGGAATAATAGAGCAGCCTGAATTTGCATGGTCAAAATGTCTAAAAAATGAGGCCTTCCTCCTCCGAGCCTTGTCAGGTGAAATAACATGAGTGGCGCGCTCCAGTGGCGGCACGCCATAACGGGTTAGTTCAACCTGTCACGAGTCACAGGGAGGAAGAAATGGGCGTCATTATCTCCCAAAAATATTCTCTAGAGGTTTCCCCTCCCTCCCTCCTTCCCTGGCTGACAGTAGATGTGTTGTGTTGTCTTTCTGAAGGCTGGGTGTCAGTGGGTGTTTTAAACCGTGTGTCCCCAGGCTATACTGCTAAAGAGATTAATACTTATTCAAAGTAATCACTTCATTCCAAGCCTGTAATGCCATTAACATGCTAGGAAGACCTGATTCACTGCAGACACAAGTCCTAATTAAATATGCAACTGGTAGAGGAGAGGAAGGAGGCTCTGTTCATCTCTATGGAAGAGGCAATTAGATAATACGCTTGAAGACCATGACATTTACAGCAAGGGGAACAATCAGCATTACAAAGTCAAATACTGACACTGACAGTCATTATACTGATACTGACAGTCATCATGCTGGTACTGATGGTCATTATACTGGTACTGATGGTCATTATACTGATACTGACAGTCATTATAAAGACAGTCATTATACTGGTACTGACAGTCATTATACTGATACTGACAGTCATTATACTGATACTGACAGTCATTATACTGATACTGACAGTCATTATACTGATACTGACAGTCATTATACTGATACTGACAGTCATTATACTGATACTGACAGTCATTATACTGATGCTGACAGTCATTATACTGATACTGACAGTCATTACACTGATGCTGACAGTCATTATACTGGTACTGATGGTCATTATACTGATACAGACAGTCATTATAAAGACAGTCATTATACTGGTACTGACAGTCATTATACTGATACTGACAGTCATTATACTGATACTGACAGTCATTATACTGATACAGACAGTCATTATAAAGACAGTCATTATACTGGTACTGACAGTCATTATACTGATACAGACAGTCATTATACTGATACTGCCAGTCATTATACTGATACTGCCAGTCATTATACTGATACTGACAGTCATTATACTGATGCTGACAGTCATTATACTGATACTGACAGTCATTACACTGATGCTGACAGTCATTATACTGATGCTGACAGTCATTATACTGATACTGACAGTCATTATACTGATGCTGACAGTCATTATACTGATACTGACAGTCATTACACTGACAGTCATTATACTGACAGTCATTATACTGATACTGACAGTCATTATACTGATACTGACAGTCATTATACTGATACAGACAGTCATTATAAAGACTGTCATTATACTGGTACTGACAGTCATTATACTGATACTGACAGTCATTATACTGATACAGACAGTCATTATAAAGACTGTCATTATACTAGTACTGACAGTCATTATACTGATACTGACAGTCATTATACTGATACTGACAGTCATTATACTGATGCTGCCAGTCATTATACTGGTACTGACAGTCATTAGACTGATGCTGACAGTCATTATACTGACAGTCATTATAAAGACAGTCATTATACTGATACTGACAGTCATTATACTGATACAGACAGTCATTATACTGACAGTCATTATACTGATACTGCCAGTCATTATACTGATAGTCATTATACTGATGCTGCCAGTCATTATACTGATACAGACAGTCATTATACTGATGCTGACAGTCATTATACTGATATAGACAGTCATTATACTGACAGTCATTATACTGATCCTGACAGTTATTATACTGATGCTGCCAGTCATTATACTGCCAGTCATTATACTGATACAGACAGTCATTATACTGATACTGACAGTCATTATACTGATACTGACAGTCATTATACTGACAGTCATTATACTGGTACTGACAGTCATTATACTGATATTGACAGTCATTATACTGATACTGACAGTCATTATACTGACAGTCATTATACTGATCCTGACAGTCATTATACTGGTACTGACAGCCATTATACTGATACTGACAGTCATTATACTGATACTGACAGTTATACTGGTACTGACAGTCATTATACTGATACTGACAGTCATTATACTGATACTGACAGTCATTATACTGATACTGACAGTCATTATACTGATACTGCCAGTCATTATACTGATACTGACAGTCATTATACTGATACTGACAGTCATTATACTGATACTGACAGTCATTATACTGATACTGCCAGTCATTATATTGATACTGCCAGTCATTATACTGCCAGTCATTATACTGATACTGCCAGTCATTATACTGATCCTGACAGTCATTATACTGATACTGACAGTCATTATTCGGACAGTCATTATACTGGTACTGACAGTCATTATACTGATCCTGACAGTCATTACACTGATACTGATAGTCATTATACTGACAGTAATTATACTGATACTGACAGTCATTATACTGATACTGACAGTCATTATACTGATACTGACAGTCATTATACTGATACTGACAGTCATTATACTGATCCTGACAGTCATTTTACTGACAGTCATTATACTGATACTGACAGTCATTATACTGATACTGACAGTCATTATACTGATACTGACAGTCATTATACTGATCCTGACAGTCATTTTACTGACAGTCATTATACTGATACTGATACTGCAGCAAAACACCCCCACAACATGATGAGCAATTTATGCTTTTTCTTATCCTACCAAGTAAAACAATCTAATTCTTATTTTGTAAAACAATATTATTCCTCCCATTTTCAATATAATTTCCTCATGTGTTATCCTGTCCACATTCTTAACATTTTGGCCTGTCAATCGATCACTGTGGGTGGGATTGTCAGGGGAGGAGCAGGATATTTGTGAGAGTCAGAGTTGGTAGGGTTTCAGACCTGTCAATCAATCACTGTGGGTGGGATTGTCAGGGGAGGAGCAGGATATTTGTGAGAGTCAGAGTTGGTAGGGTTTCAGACCTGTCAATCAATCACTGTGGGTGGGATTGTCAGGGGAGGGGCAGGATATTTGTGAGAGTCAGAGTTGGTAGGGTTTCAGACCTGTCAATCAATCACTGTGGGTGGGATTGTCAGGGGAGGGGCAGGATATTTGAGAGAGTCAGAGTTGGTCGGGTTTCAGACCTGTCAATCAATCACTGTGGGTGGGATTGTCAGGGGAGGGGCAGGATATTTGAGAGAGTCAGAGTTGGTCGGGTTTCAGACCTGTTAGTTCATTACTGGGGGTGGGATTTTCAGGGAATGGAGTTGATTAGTAATCTAGTCATTAAAACACATTATAATTTATTGCGAGAAACCTAAAAAAATTGTTGTGTTCTGTAAATAAATAAATGATTCCCCCTGTGAAGAAAGTGTAGAATTGCAGGAAATGGTTGTAAAAAATCTACAATTTATAAAGAAAAAATGATTCTCAGTCTATCTGCGGTGAGATTCTCAGTCTATCTGCGGTGAGATTCTCAGTCTATCTGCGGTGAGATTCTCAGTCTATCTGCGGTGAGATTCTCAGTCTATCTGCGGTGAGATTCTCAGTCTATCTGCGGTGAGATTCTCAGTCTATCTGCGGTGAGATTCACAGTCTATCTGCGGTGAGATTCTCAGTCTATCTGCGGTGAGATTCTCAGTCTATCTGCGGTGAGATTCTCAGTCTATCTGCGGTGAGATTCTCAGTCTATCTGCGGTGAGATTCTCAGTCTATCTGCGGTGAGATTATCAGTCTATCTGCGGTGAGATTCTCAGTCTATCTGCAGTGAGATTCTCAGTCTATCTGCGGTGAGATTCTCAGTCTATCTGCGGTGAGATTCTCAGTCTATCTGCGGTGAGATTATCAGTCTATCTGCGGTGAGATTATCAGTCTATCTGCAGTGAGAATCTCAGTGTGTTTCATACTTTAGATGTGGGCTGACAGCAGTGAGATTATCAGTCTATTGGCAGTGAGAATCTCAGTGTGGTTCATGCTTTAGATGTGGGCTGACAGCAGTGAGATTATCAGTCTATTGGCAGTGAGATTATCAGTCTATTGGCAGTGAGAATCTCAGTGTGGTTCATGCTTTAGATGTGGGCTGACAGCAGTGAGATTATCAGTCTATCGGCAGTGAGATTATCAGTCTATCGGCAGTGAGATTATCAGTCTATTGGCAGTGAGAATCCCGGTGTGTTTCATGCTTTAGATGTGGGCTGAGATCCTACCAACTTTAGAGCAACGCATCAATCCTAATTGTTGGCAGTTGTACTGTAGGTTTACATTGTAGGGAAGCTCTTAGTCCTGAAACTCATGCTGTCCTTACTAATGCTATATCCATTGATTCAGTTTGCTTCTGTAACACAAAGAATGCTGTCCTTAGTAACATGGAGACCAGGGAACCAGTTCAGTACAGAGACCAGGGAACCAGTTCAGTATAGAGACCAGGGAACCAGCTCAGTATAGAGACCAGGGAACCAGTTCAGTACAGAGACCAGGGAACCAGTTCAGTACAGAGACCAGGGAACCAGTTCAGTACAGAGACCAGGGAACCAGTTCAGTACAGAGACCAGGGAACCAGTTCAGTACAGAGACCAGGGAACCAGTTCAGTACAGAGACCAGGGAACCAGTTCAGTACAGAGACCAGGGAACCAGTTCAGTACAAAGACCAGGGAACCAGTTCAGGATAGAGACCAGGGAACCAGTTCAGTACAGAGACCAGGGAACCAGTTCAGTACAGAGACCAGGGAACCAGTTCAGTACAGAGACCAGGGAACCAGTTCAGGATAGAGACCAGGGAACCAGTTCAGTACAGAGACCAGGGAACCAGTTCAGTACAGAGACCAGGGAACCAGTTCAGTACAGAGACCAGGGAACCAGTTCAGTACAGAGACCAGGGAACCAGTTCAGTATAGAGACCAGGGAACCAGTTCAGTATAGAGACCAGGGAACCAGTTCAGTACAGAGACCAGGGAACCAGTTCAGTATAGAGACCAGGGAACCAGTTCAGTATAGAGACCAGGGAACCAGTTCAGTACAGAGACCAGGGAACCAGTTCAGTACAGAGACCAGGGAACCAGTTCAGTACAGAGACCATGGAACCAGTTCAGTACAGAGACCAGGGAACCAGTTCAGTACAGAGACCAGGGAACCAGTTCAGTACAGAGACCAGGGAACCAGTTCAGTACAGAGACCAGGGAACCAGTTCAGTACAGAGACCAGGGAACCAGTTCAGTACAGAGACCAGGGAACCAGTTCAGTATAGAGACCAGGGAACCAGCTCAGTATAGAGACCAGGGAACCAGTTCAGTACAGAGACCAGGGAACCAGTTCAGTACAGAGACCAGGGAACCAGTTCAGTACAGAGACCAGGGAACCAGTTCAGTACAGAGACCAGGGAACCAGTTCAGTACAGAGACCAGGGAACCAGTTCAGTACAGAGACCAGGGAACCAGTTCAGTACAGAGACCAGGGAACCAGTTCAGTACAGAGACCAGGGAACCAGTTCAGTATAGAGACCAGGGAACCAGCTCAGTATAGAGACCAGGGAACCAGTTCAGTACAGAGACCAGGGAACCAGTTCAGTATAGAGACCAGGGAACCAGCTCAGTATAGAGACCAGGGAACCAGTTCAGTACAGAGACCAGGGAACCAGTTCAGTACAGAGACCAGGGAACCAGTTCAGTACAGAGACCAGGGAACCAGTTCAGTACAGAGACCAGGGAACCAGTTCAGTACAGAGACCAGGGAACCAGTTCAGTATAGAGATCAGGGAACCAGCTCAGTATAGAGACCAGGGAACCAGTTCAGTACAGAGACCAGGCAACCAGTTCAGTATAGAGACCAGGGAACCAGTTCAGTACAGAGACCAGGGAACCAGTTCAGTACAGAGACCAGGGAACCAGTTCAGTACAGAGACCAGGGAACCAGTTCAGTACAGAGACCAGGGAACCAGTTCAGTACAGAGACCAGGGAACCAGTTCAGTACAGAGACCATGGAACCAGTTCAGTACAGAGACCAGGGAACCAGTTCACTACAGAGACCAGGGAACCAGTTCAGTACAGAGACCAGGGAACCAGTTCAGTACAGAGACCAGGGAACCAGTTCAGTACAAAGACCAGGGAACCAGTTCAGGATAGAGACCAGGGAACCAGTTCAGTACAGAGACCAGGGAACCAGTTCAGTACAGAGACCAGGGAACCAGTTCAGTACAGAGACCAGGGAACCAGTTCAGGATAGAGACCAGGGAACCAGTTCAGTACAGAGACCAGGGAACCAGTTCAGTACAGAGACCAGGGAACCAGTTCAGTACAGAGACCAGGGAACCAGTTCAGTACAGAGACCAGGGAACCAGTTCAGTATAGAGACCAGGGAACCAGTTCAGTATAGAGACCAGGGAACCAGTTCAGTACAGAGACCAGGGAACCAGTTCAGTACAGAGACCAGGGAACCAGTTCAGTACAGAGACCATGGAACCAGTTCAGTACAGAGACCAGGGAACCAGTTCAGTACAGAGACCAGGGAACCAGTTCAGTACAGAGACCAGGGAACCAGTTCAGTACAGAGACCAGGGAACCAGTTCAGTACAGAGACCAGGGAACCAGTTCAGTACAGAGACCAGGGAACCAGTTCAGTATAGAGACCAGGGAACCAGCTCAGTATAGAGACCAGGGAACCAGTTCAGTACAGAGACCAGGGAACCAGTTCAGTATAGAGACCAGGGAACCAGCTCAGTATAGAGACCAGGGAACCAGTTCAGTACAGAGACCAGGGAACCAGTTCAGTACAGAGACCAGGGAACCAGTTCAGTATAGAGACCAGGGAACCAGTTCAGTACAGAGACCAGGGAACCAGTTCAGTACAGAGACCAGGGAACCAGTTCAGTATAGAGACCAGGGAACCAGCTCAGTATAGAGACCAGGGAACCAGTTCAGTACAGAGACCAGGGAACCAGTTCAGTACAGAGACCAGGGAACCAGTTCAGTACAGAGACCAGGGAACCAGTTCAGTACAAAGACCAGGGAACCAGTTCAGGATAGAGACCAGGGAACCAGTTCAGTACAGAGACCAGGGAACCAGTTCAGTACAGAGACCAGGGAACCAGTTCAGTACAGAGACCAGGGAACCAGTTCAGTACAGAGACCAGGGAACCAGTTCAGTACAGAGACCAGGGAACCAGTTCAGTACAGAGACCAGGGAACCAGTTCAGTATAGAGACCAGGGAACCAGTTCAGTACAGAGACCAGGGAACCAGTTCAGTACAGAGACCAGGGAACCAGTTCAGTATAGAGACCAGGGAACCAGTTCAGTACAGAGACCAGGGAACCAGTTCAGTACAGAGACCAGGGAACCAGTTCAGTACAGAGACCAGGGAACCAGTTCAGTATAGAGACCAGGGAACCAGTTCAGTATAGAGACCAGGGAACCAGTTCAGTACAGAGACCAGGGAACCAGTTCAGTATAGAGACCAGCGAACCAGTTCAGTACAGAGACCAGGGAACCAGTTCAGTATAGAGACCAGGGAACCAGTTCAGTACAGAGACCAGGGAACCAGTTCAGTATAGAGACCAGGGAACCAGTTCAGTACAGAGACCAGGGAACCAGTTCAGTACAGAGACCAGGGAATGAGGGAAGGAGTTCAAAGTGACACCAGAACATGCGCCCTGCACATTATCTTGACAAAATCAGCTTCTGGAATTTAGCTGCCGTCTACATGATTAAAAACCAGGAATATTCCATTTGGCTGGTAGAATATTCCTCTTAATTGTCCCCCCCCCCTCAGCCTTCATCATCAGTCAGTGTTGAGGATGGGCTTGCAGAGTCCTCCTTCCCATTAGAGGAAGTGGCAGTCCACAGCAGCAGTCCACATCCTGGTTCATTTTAATAAGCTGCCAGAGAGACAGTAACATGGTTAAGGGTAGTGGACGGCAACGTGACAGAAACGCTGCTCGTCAGATCTTTTGGAGTCGAGTCCAGCCGTCTCTTCTCATATACCGCACGTCTAGCGGAGAGAAACAGACGGTTGACTAATTGTCACGTTAATAATGTTTGTTGTCATGAATATTGATGCAGGTTTGGTTCAATGTGTTTCTTGTTCGGTTTCTATTTGACTACCGCCACGTTGAGTTAAAGAATTGATACGGAGTACAGGGATATATTTACAGGGCTTACTGTGTTATTTTTCTGGTCCCTCCCAATCAGTAGGCAGATTATCAAGCTGTGCATTTCGTAAGACTCAGTATTTACACACGACACATTGCATTCAGTTAGGAAACACAATGTTACTAATTGTTTTCATGATGAGACAATGTAACCACTGACACATTGCATTCAGTTAGGAAACACAATGTAACCACTGACACATTGTATTCAGTTAGGAAACACAATGTAACCATTAACACATTGCATTCAGTTAGGAAACACAATGTAACCACTGACACATTGTATTCAGTTAGGAAACACAATGTAACCATTAACACATTGTATTCAGTTAGGAAACACAATGTAACCATTAACACATTGCATTCAGTTAGGAAACACAATGTAACCACTGACACATTGTATTCAGTTAGGAAACACAATGTAACCATTAACACATTGTATTCAGTTAGGAAACACAATGTAATCATTAACACATTGTATTCAGTTAGGAAACACAATGTAACCATTAACACATTGCATTCAGTTAGGAAACACAATGTAACCACTGACACATTGCATTCAGTTAGGAAACACAATGTAACCACTGACACATTGCATTCAGTTAGGAAAGACAATGTAACTAATTGTTTTCATGATGAGACAACATAACCACTGACACAGGGGGAAATGTATATCTTTCTGACTGGATTAGATCAGACCTTTGAGCCCTGGGAAACCCGTCAAACTATACTGCTTTAACACGCCTGCTTAGTATTGCAGTGCATTTGTGGTCTAACTGTGTCATTAAGCAGCACAGAGACAAAGGAGCCTATTGTAGTGTCAGTAAAACAAGCCTTAATCCCTTTAAGATGTCTAAGATGTGTGTAAATAAAGCCTCCACATGCCTTCAGGTGGTGCTGCTCCGCTACCACTTATCAGGCAGCATTAACACCATGTAGATGAGACTCTCTGGAGCTTCCCAACCTACTCCACTAATCCTCTGCCACTCTTTAATCATCCCACACACACTCACAGGCCCGTATCTGTCTTCATCTGCAGATAGGATCTCCTCGGGATAAGGACTCACCTCCAGCGGGCCCCGGTACAGTCGTCTCTAGGCCAGGACTCCCTGTGATCTCAGGCTTTAGGGACTTCTCATTAGACGTCGAGGCCTGGATCGAAGAAGAGCGTTCTGGCTAGTGGATTTATAATCCTCTGGTGGCCTGTGTTGGGAGATGGACTTCTTTAAGACCTTTGATTGGCCACAGCTCTGCTCTCTGATTAAGATGACTTCAGAAGATGGAACAGGGGTTCTCGGGTGGGGGTGGAGGTGGCTGGGAGTCGGAGAAGGTTGGTTCAGGGTGGAGGTGGCTGGGGGTCGGAGGAGGTTGGTTCAGGGTGGAGGTGGCTGGGGATCGGAGAAGGTTGGTTCAGGGTGGAGGTGGCTGGGGATCGGAGAAGGTTGGTTCAGGGTGGAGGTGGCTGGGGGTCGGAGGAGGTTGGTTCAGGGTGGAGGTGGCTGGGGGTCGGAGAAGGTTGGTTCAGGGTGGAGGTGGCTGGGGGTCGGAGGAGGTTGGTTCAGGGTGGAGGTGGCTGGGGGTCGGAGAAGGTTGGTTCAGGGTGGAGGTGGCTGGGGGTCGGAGGAGGTTGTGTCAGGGTGGAGGTGGCTGGGGATCGGAGATGGTTGGTTCAGGGTGGAGGTGGCTGGGAGTCGGAGAAGGTTGGTTCAGGGTGGAGGTGGCTGGGGGTCGGAGAAGGTTGGTTCAGGGTGGAGGTGGCTGGGGGTCGGAGAAGGTTGGTTCAGGGTGGAGGTGGCTGGGGGTCGGAGAAGGTTGGTTCAGGGTGGAGGTGGCTGGGGGTCGGAGGAGGTTGTGTCAGGGTGGAGGTGGCTGGGGATCGGAGAAGGTTGGTTCAGGGTGGAGGTGGCTGGGGGTCGGAGAAGGTTGGTTCAGGGTGGAGGTGGCTGGGGGTCGGAGAAGGTTGGTTCAGGGTGGAGGTGGCTGGGGGTCGGAGAAGGTTGGTTCAGGGTGGAGGTGGCTGGGGGTCGGAGGAGGTTGGTTAAGGGTGGAGGTGGCTGGGGGTCGGAGGAGGTTGGTTCAGGGTGGAGGTGGCTGGGGGTCGGAGGAGGTTGTGTCAGGGTGGAGGTGGCTGGGGGTCGGAGGAAGTTGTGTCAGGGTGGAGGTGGCTGGGGGTCTGTGGAGGTTGGTTCAGGGTGGAGATGGCTGGGGGTCGGAGGAGGTTGTGTCAGGGTGGAGGTGGCTGGGGATCGGAGAAGGTTGGTTCAGGGTGGAGGTGGCTGGGGGTCGGAGGAGGTTGTGTCAGGGTGGAGGTGGCTGGGGGTCGGAGAAGGTTGGTTCAGGGTGGAGGTGGCTGGGGGTCGGAGGAGGTTGTGTCAGGGTGGAGGTGGCTGGGGGTCGGAGAAGGTTGGTTCAGGGTGGAGGTGGCTGGGGGTCGGAGGAGGTTGTGTCAGGGTGGAGGTGGCTGGGGGTCGGAGGAGGTTGGTTCAGGGTGGAGGTGGCTGGGGTCGGAGGAGGTTGGTTCAGGGTGGAGGTGGCTGGGGGTCGGAGGAGGTTGGTTCAGGGTGGAGGTGGCTGGGGGTCGGAGGAGGTTGTGTCAGGGTGGAGGTGGCTGGGGGTCGGAGGAGGTTGGTTCAGGGTGGAGGTGGTTGAGTCAGGGTGGAGGTGGTTGTATCAGGGTGGAGGTGGTTGTATTAGGGTGGAGGTGGTTGTATCAGGGTGGAGGTGGTTGAGTCAGGGTGGAGGTGGTTGAGTCAGGGTGGAGGTGATTGTATCAGGGTGGAGGTGGTTGTATCAGGGTGGAGGTGGTTGTATCAGGGTGGAGGTGGTTGTATCAGGGTGGAGGTGGTTGTATCAGGGTGGAGGTGGTTGTACTAGGGTGGAGGTGGAGGTGGTTGAGTCAGGGTGGAGGTGGTTGAGTCAGGGTGGAGGTGGTTGTATCAGGGTGGAGGTGGTTGTATCAGGGTGGAGGGGGTTGTATCAGGGTGGAGGTGGTTGAGTCAGGGTGGAGGTGGTTGTATCAGGGTGGAGGTGGTTGTATCAGGGTGGAGGTGGTTGTGTCAGGGTGGAGGTGGTTGTATCAGGGTGGAGGTGGTTGTATCAGGGTGGAGGTGGTTGAGTCAGGGTGGAGGTGTTTGTATCAGGGTGGAGGTGGTTGTGTCAGGGTGCAGGTGGTTGCGTCAGGGTGGAGGTGGTTGTATCAGGGTGGAGGTGGTTGTGTCAAGGTGGAGGGGGTTGTATCAGGGTGGAGGTGGTTGTATCAGGGTGGAGGTGGTTGTATCAGGGTGGAGGTGGTTGAGTCAGGGTGGAGGTGTTTGTATCAGGGTGGAGGTGGCTGGGGGTCGGAGGAGGTTATGTCAGGGTGGAGATGGCTGGGGGTGTGAGGAGGTTGGTTCAGGGTGGAGGTGGCTGGGGGTCGGAGGAGGATGTGTCAGGGTGGAGTTGGCTGGGGGTCGGAGAAGGTTGTGTCAGGGTGGAGGTGGCTGGGGGTCGGAGGAGGTTGGTTCAGGGTGGAGGTGGCTGGGGTCGGAGGAGGTTGTGTCAGGGTGGAGGTGGCTGGGGGTCGGAGGAGGTTGGTTCAGGGTGGAGGTGGCTGGGGGTCGGAGGAGGTTGTGTCAGGGTGGAGGTGGCTGGGGATCGGAGAAGGTTGGTTCAGGGTGGAGGTGGCTGGGGGTCGGAGGAGGTTGTGTCAGGGTGGAGGTGGCTGGGGGTCGGAGAAGGTTGGTTCAGGGTGGAGGTGGCTGGGGGTCGGAGGAGGTTGGTTCAGGGTGGAGGTGGCTGGGGTTGGAGGAGGTTGTGTCAGGGTGGAGGTGGCTGGGGGTCGGAGAAGGTTGGTTCAGGGTGGAGGTGGCTGGGGGTCGGAGGAGGTTGTGTCAGGGTGGAGGTGGCTGGGGGTCGGATGGGGGTTGGTTCAGGGTGGAGGTGGCTGGGGGTCGGAGGAGGTTGGTTCAGGGTGGAGGTGGCTGGGGGTCGGAGGAGGTTGGTTCAGGGTGGAGGTGGCTGGGGGTCGGAGGAGGTTGTGTCAGGGTGGAGGTGGCTGGGGATCGGAGGAGGTTGGTTCAGGGTGGAGGTGGTTGTGTCAGGGTGGAGGTGGTTGTATCAGGGTGGAGGTGGTTGTATCAGGGTGGAGGTGTTTGTATCAGGGTGGAGGTGGTTGAGTCAGGGTGGAGGTGGTTGTATCAGGGTGGAGGTGGTTGTATCAGGGTGGAGGTGGTTGTATCAGGGTGGAGGTGGTTGTGTCAGGGTGGAGGTGGTTGTATTAGGGTGGAGATGGTTGTATCAGGGTGGAGGTGGTTGTATCAGGGTGGAGGTGGTTGTGTCAGGGTGGAGGTAGTTGTATTAGGGTGGAGATGGTTGTATCAGGGTGGAGATGGTTGTATCAGGGTGGAGGTGGTTGTATCAGGGTGGAGGTGGTTGTGTCAGGGTGGAGGTGGTTGTATCAGGGTGGAGGTGGTTGAGTCAAGGTGGAGGTGGTTGTGTCAGGGTGGAGGTGGTTGTATTAGGGTGGAGATGGTTGTATCAGGGTGGAGGTGGTTGTATCAGGGTGGAGGTGGTTGTATCAGGGTGGAGGTGGTTGTATTAGAGTGGAGGTGGTTGTATCAGGGTGGAGGTGGTTGTATCAGGGTGGAGGTGGTTGTATCAGGGTGGAGGTGGTTGTATTAGAGTGGAGGTGGTTGTATCAGTGTGGAGGTGGTTGTATCAGGGTGGAGGTGGTTGTATCAGGGTGGAGGTGGTTGTATTAGAGTGGAGGTGGTTGTATCAGGGTGGAGGTGGTTGTATCAGGGTGGAGGTGGAGGTGGTTGTGTCAGGGTGGGGGTGGTTGAGTCAGGGTGGAGGTGGTTGTATCAGGGTGGAGGTGTTGTATCAGGGTGGAGGTGGTTGTGTCAGGGTGGAGGTGGTTGTATCAGGGTGGAGGTGGTTGTATCAGGGTGGAGGTGGTTGTATCAGGGTGGAGGTGGTTGTGTCAAGGTGGAGGTGGTTGTGTCAGGGTGGAGGTGGTTGTATCAGGGTGGAGGTGTTTGTATCAGGGTGGAGGTGGTTGTATCAGGGTGGAGGTGGAGGTGGTTGAGTCAGGGTGGAGGTGGTTGAGTCAGGGTGGAGGTGGTTGTATCAGGGTGGAGGTGGTTGTATCAGGGTGGAGGTGGTTGTGTCAGGGTGGAGGTGGTTGTATCAGGGTGGAGGTGGTTGAGTCAGGGTGGAGGTGGTTGTATCAGGGTGGAGGTGGTTGTATTAGAGTGGAGGTGGTTGTATCAGTGTGGAGGTGGTTGTATCAGGGTGGAGGTGGTTGTATCAGGGTGGAGGTGGTTGTATTAGAGTGGAGGTGGTTGTATCAGGGTGGAGGTGGTTGTATCAGGGTGGAGGTGGAGGTGGTTGTGTCAGGGTGGGGGTGGTTGAGTCAGGGTGGAGGTGTTTGTGTCAGGGTGGAGGTGGTTGTATCAGGGTGGAGGTGGTTGTGTCAGGGTGGAGGTGGTTGTATCAGGGTGGAGGTGGTTGTATCAGGGTGGAGGTGGTTGAGTCAGGGTGGAGGTGTTTGTATCAGGGTGGAGGTGGTTGTATCAGGGTGGAGGTGGTTGTGTCAGGGTGGAGATGGTTGTATCAGGGTGTAGGTGGTTGAGTCAGGGTGGAGGTGGAGGTGGTTGTATCAGGATGGAGGTGGTTGTATCAGGGTGGAGGTGGTTGAGTCAGGGTGGAGGTGGTTGTGTCAGGGTGGAGGTGTTTGTATCAGGGTGGAGGTGGTTGAGTCAGGGTGGAGGTGGTTGTATCAGGGTGGAGGTGGTTGCGACAGGGTGGAGGTGGAGGTGGTTGTATCAGGGTGGAGGTGGTTGTATCAGGGTGGAGGTGGTTGTATCAGGGTGGAGGTGTTTGAGTCAGGGTGGAGATGGTTGTATCAGGGTGTAGGTGGTTGAGTCAGGGTGGAGGTGGAGGTGGTTGTATCAGGGTGGAGGTGGTTGTATCAGGGTGGAGGTGGTTGAGTCAGGGTGGAGGTGGTTGTATCAGGGTGGAGGTGGTTGAGTCAGGGTGGAGGTGGAGGTGGTTGTATCAGGGTGGAGGTGGTTGTGTCAGGTTGGAGGTGGTTGTATCAGGGTGGAGGTGGTTGAGTCAGGGTGGAGGTGCTTGTATCAGGGTGCAGGTGGTTGTATCAGGGTGGAGGTGTTTGTATCAGGGTGGATGTCGGGGATGTACTCAGATCCAGACTCATTGCGCAGAAGAATCTAACGTCCGTGGGCATGGCGTAGCGTTTGGCAGGAGCAAAGAGTCTTCGTAGCCAGGCAAAACATTAGCTTGCTAACTGAGCAAGGCAGTCACACACACGGCACACGAAACCAACACTAAATACTTTACCAAGCTAGTTATCTAGCCAATGTAGCTATAACTAAATCACAATGGATTCATTTCCATGAAGCAGCTGCCTGTAGCTGGCTGCCGAGAGTCAATGCTGTGTGTTTATCTAGCCAAGAATGTATCTATGGTCTGTGATTATGGAGAATGAATTAAATAGTAAAAAAAATAAAATAATTGCTAGCTAGATATCTAGCTGTGGCGATCTGGCTAGTATCAACAAGGGCATTCTGCAACAATAGCAACGTTAGAGCGAGCTAGCTAGCTAGATAATATTGACTAGACCATAATGCAACACACAGGGACATGCGTTGCCAAACAACGCTACTGCCACCTTCTGGTTTGGAGTACTGTCGGCGGGCAAACATTTGACAGTCCTACCCGGTGCGTCTAAGTTACTAAACGTTTGACTGTGGAGAAGAGACTGTATCTGTCTACAGAAAAGGATATGTTCTCTTTGAGTCTGAGAATATTCAGAGAATGTTGGTTGGACTTCTGGGATGACACTTTACTATGGGGACCACTGCTTTGGCTGGTTATGTCTGCAAGTGGATAAGCTGCCTGTGAAATCTGCCCACTTTTATATGGGAGCGGCAGGGTAAAAAGTAACTCATGAAACCTTATGAAGTCTAATGACACATAATGAAGGCTCCAGAGGATTCCAGACTGGGTAAAGTTAAACGGATGCCTCAGGAGGGTTGGGATATTCATTATGGAAACTCTCATTTTACATTGAAAGCTTTTCAAAGCACCACGGAGACGTATCATGAGGAAATTAAAGTAATTGGCACACTCAACTCTCTGCTGAAATAGATACAGGTCATGTTAGTGCCCTGTCATCGATGGCCTATGCTCCACAAGAAGACAAAGGCCTAAGTAGTATGTTAGTGCCCTGTCATCGATGGCCTATGCTCCACAAGAAGACAAAGGCCTAAGTAGTATGTTAGTGCCCTGTCATCGATGGCCTATGCTCACAAGGAAGACAAAGGCCTAAGTAGTATGTTAGTGCCCTGTCATCGATTGGCCTATGCTCCACAAGGAAGACAAAGGCCTAAGTAGTAGTTAGTGCCCTGTCATCGATGGCCTATGCTCCACAAGGAAGACAAAGGCCTAAGTAGTATGTTAGTGCCCTGTCATCGATGGCCTATGCTCCACAAGGAAGACAAAGGCCTAAGTAGTATGTTAGCTGCCCTGTCATCGATGGCCTATGCTCCACAAGGAAGACAAAGGCCTAAGTAGTATTTAGTGCCCTGTCATCGATGGCCTATTGCTCCACAAGGAAGACAAAGGCCTAAGTAGTATTGTTAGTGCCCTGTCATCGATGGCCTATGCTCCACAAGAAGACAAAGGCACTAAGTAGTATGTTAGGGCCCTGTCATCGATGGCCTATGCTCCACAAGGAAGACAAAGGCCTAAGTAAGTCTTGTTAGTTGCTCCTGTCATCGATGCCTATGCTCCACAAGGAAGACAAAGGCTAAGTAGTATGTTAGTGCCCTGTCATCGATGGCCTATGCCCCACAAGGAAGACAAAGCCTAAGTAGTATGTAGTGCCCTGTCATCGATGGCCTATGCTCCACAAGGAAGACAAAGGCCTAAGTAGTATGTTAGTGCCCTGTCATCGATGGCCTATGCTCCACAAGAAGACAAAGGCCTAAGTAGTATGTTAGTGCCCTGTCATCGATGGCCTATGCTCCACAAGAA
>NW_024060837.1:0-20192 GCF_016432855.1 Salvelinus namaycush
CTACTTGCCTGTGTTCTAGAATATAGTGGGGTTCTAACCTTGCCTGTGTTCTAGAATATAGTTGGGTTCTAACCTTGCATGTGTTCTAGAATGTAGTGGGGTTCTAACCTTGCCTGTGTTCTAGAATATAGTGGGGTTCTAACCTTGCCTGTGTTCTAGAATGTAGTGGGGTTCTAACATTGCCTGTGTTCTAGAATATAGTGGGGTTCTAACATTGCCTGTGTTCTAGAATATAGTGGGGTTCTAACATTGCCTGTGTTCTAGAATATAGTGGGGTTCTAACCTTGCCTGTGTTCTAGAATATAGTGGGGTTCTAACATTGCCTGTGTTCTAGAATGCAGTGGGGTTCTAACCTTGCATGTGTTCTAGAATATAGTGAGGTTCTAACCTTGCCTGTGTTCTAGAATATAGTGGGGTTCTAACCTTGCCTGTTTTCTAGAATATAGTGGGGTTCTTACCTTGCCTGTGTTCTAGAATATAGTGGGGTTCTAACCTTGCATGTGTTCTAGAATATAGTGGGGTTCTAGCCTTGTATGTGTTCTAGAATATAGTGGGGTTCTAGCCTTGCCTGTGTTCTAGAATGTAGTGGGGTTCTAACCTTGCCAGTGTTCTAGAATATAGTGGGGTTCTAACCTTGCCTGTGTTCTAGAATGTAGTGGGGTTCTAACCTTGCCAGTGTTCTAGAATATAGTGGGGTTCTAACCTTGCCTGTGTTCTAGAATGTAGTGGGGTTCTAACCTTGCCTATGTTCTAGAATATAGTGGGGTTCTAACCTTGCCTGTGTTCTAGAATATAGTGGGGTTCTAACCTTGCCTGTGTTCTAGAATATAGTGGGGTTCTAACCTTGCCTGTGTTCTAGAATATAGTGGGGTTCTACCCTTGCCTGTGTTCTAGAATGTAGTGGGGTTCTAACCTTGCCTGTGTTCTAGAATGTAGTGGGGTTCTAACCTTGCCTGTGTTCTAGAATATAGTGGGGTTCTAACCTTGCATGTGTTCTAGAATATAGTGGGGTTCTAACCTTGCATGTGTTCTAGAATATAGTGGGGTTCTAACCTTGCATGTGTTCTAGAATATAGTGGGGTTCTAACCTTGCCTGTGTTCTAGAATATAGTGGGGTTCTAACCTTGCATGTGTTCTAGAATATAGTGGGGTTCTAACCTAGCCGGTGTTCTAGAATATAGTGGGGTTCTAACCTTGCATGTGTTCTAGAATGTAGTGGGGTTCAAAGCATGTCAGGATTAGTAATTTACTTTCCAAGGTTAATTAGCTGATCATGACTTTAAATCTCTGGATCCCATCGCTCCTCCTCACTTTGTCTCTCTCTCTCGCTCTCTCTCTCTTCACCCACTTGGGGAGCTAGCCTGTCATAATTTTAGGAACGTTTTTGGCACCCGATGCCAACGGGGCAAACAAGGGCTAAGTTAGTGCGAAAGTGAAGTTGTCAGTCAAAGACAGCGGAGGTTCGGGGCGACCGGGGGGGGATGGAGCTAGCTAACGGTTCCTGTGCTGCTCTCTCTTCATCCAGACCATCTGTGTTCCCAGCTGGAGCGCCTAGCGATGGTCTGGCACTTGTACCGCACCATATTTACAGATCTAAACACAAATGGCTACTGCCTGATTGTTTCACGATTCATTAGTCAGACAAGCCTCAGTCTCTGGCCAGCCCAGCTGTTGCAGAGTAAACCTTTGTCACTTAATAGGCCTGCTTATTGCTTCCCATCAAATGTATTGATCTGTGGAAGGCAGACAGGGAGGTAGGGAGAGAGGGAGGGAGGGAGGGAGGCAGCCTCCTTTAAGGTGAAGACAGACAGACAGACAGACAGACAGACAGACAGACAGACAGACAGACAGACAGACAGACAGACTCCTTTAAGGTGAAGAATCCGTACTGTAATGCTTTGAAAATGTACAACACCAGGGCCTATCTCTCTCTGTCTCTCTCTGTTTCTCTCTGTCTCTCTCTCTCTCGCTTGCACTCTCTTGCTCTCTCTCTCTCTCTCTCTCTCTCTCTCTCTCTCTCTCTCTCTCTCTCTCTCTCTCTCTTTCTTTTTCTTTCTTTCTCTCTGCATCTCTCTCTCGTTCTTTCTCTAGCTCTCTCTCTCTCTCTTCCTCTGCATCTCTCTCTCAGCATCTCTCTCTCTCTCTCTCAATTCATTTTCAATTTGAATTCAATTCAAGGGCTTTATTGGCATGGGAAACATATGTTAACATACACAAAGCAAGTGAAGTCTCTCTCACTCCACACTATCAAAATAATTCACTGATCTGGAGCTCAAAGAAGTGCTTCCCTATTGGCTCTCTGATATTCTCCTCCTCACCGTTCGTTGGTGCGCAGTATTTACATCCAGCCAGTCAAAAGGAATGCTGAACATATGGCGGTGTAAATGCCCCATCTGGTAGCCAGGCCATCATCATCATCATCATCATCATCATCATCATCATCAGGTTAGCATTCCCTTTAGTTGAATCAGCTGTGATCGATCTCAGGGGAAGAGACTGAGAGAGAGAGAGTGGTGGGGAGACCAGGCTAGACTTGTATTGTGAATTCCCTCCGGACAACGTCCGTCGACTCAATTCACACTCTGTCAGTCACCTCAGTTAATTCTATTGACTCTGTCAGTCACCTCAGTTAATTCTATTGACTCTGTCAGTCACCTCAGTTAATTCTATTGACTCTGTCAGTCACCTCAGTTAATTCTATTGACTCTGTTAGTCACCTCAGTTAATTCTATTGACTCTGTCAGTCACCTCAGTTAATTCTATTGACTTTCTCAGTCACCTCAGTTATTCAACGCTTTACACCCCCCCCCCCCCCCCCACACACAACTCCCCTCCCACACACACACACACACACACAACTCCACACACACACACACACACACACACACACACACACACACACACACACACACACACACACACACACACACACACACACACACCCCCCCCCCCCCCCCCCCCCACACACACACACAACTCCCCCCTACACACACACACACACACACACACCCCTCCACACTCAACTCGTCTTGTCAGAAATACAGCTAAATGAAACTGTATGGTAGAATAAGCATTACGTGTCTCATAACTTGAAAATACATTATTTAATTCTCATGTTATTAGCTAATTAGACTGTGTTGATTAACGCTCTATTAATGTCCTCCTGAGCCAATTGAATCTTTAATGACTATTGGACATCAAAGTGGCAATTGTATAATTAGTATCTGCAGCCATAGCAGGCTCTGGCAGTTTGGCAGCTGTGCTGAGAGTGGGAGAGAGGATGATTTTTTGGAATTAATGGAGAAAAAAAACAACGTTTTTACGTTTTGGGAAAATTACCTTTGCTATTGTCGTACCAAACTTAAAATTTCAATTTCATGTTTGAAATATGATTGGATTTGATTATCACAAGCAATAAGATTCATATTGCCATTTTGTTTTTCTTTGTTGTGAATTAATCATGGATGTAAATCATACCTTGTGTGTGTAATCATTTGTTTTTGTCCTTGTATACAGTGCCTTCGGAATGTATTTAAACCCCTTGACTTTTTACACATTTTATTCGGTTAGAGCCTTATTCTAAAATGGATTAAATTGTTTTTTTTCCCCCTCATCAATCTACACACAATATCCCATAATGACAAAGCAACAACAGGTATTTAGAAATGTTTGCTAATTTATTACAACAAAAAAACTTAAATATCACATTTACATAAGTATTCAAACTCTTTACTCAGTACTTTGTTGACGCACCTTTGGCAGCGATTACAGCCCTGAGTCTTCTTGGGTATGACGCTACAAGCTTGGCACACCTGTTTTCAGGGAGTTTCCCCCATTCTTCTCTGCAGATCCTCTCAAGGTCTGTCAGGTTGGATGAGGAGCGTTGCTGCACAGCTATTTTCAGGTCTCTCCAGAGATGTTCGATCAGGTTCAAGTCTAGGCTCTGTCTGAGCCACTCAAGGACATTCAGAGACTTGTCCTGAAGCCACTCCTGCGTTGTCTTGGCAGTGTGCTTAGTGTCGTTGTACTGTTGGAAGGTGAACCTTTGCCCCCGTCTGAGGTCCTGAGCGCTCTGGAGCAGGTTTTCATCAAGGAGCCCTCTCCACTTTGCTCCGTTCCGCTTTGCCTCAATCCTGACTAGTCTCCCAGTCCCTGCCGCTGAAAAACATCCCCACAGCATGATGCTGCCACCACCATGCTTCACCGTAGGGATGGTGCTAGGTTTCCTCCAGACGTGACGCTTGGCATTTAGGCCAAACAGTTCAATCTTGGTTTCATCAGACCAGAGAATCTTGTTTCTCATGGTCTGAGAGTCTTTAGGTGCCTTTTGGCAAACTCCAAGCGGGCTGTCATGTGCCATTTACTAAGGAGTGGCTTCTGTCTGGCCACTCTACCATAAAGGCCTGATTGGTGGAGTTCTGCAGAGATGGTTGTCCTTCTGGAAGGTTCTTCCATCTCCACAGAGGAACTCTGAAGCTCTGTCCGAGTGACCATCAGGTTCTTGGTCACCTCCCTTACCAAGGCCTTTCTCCCCCGATTGCTCAGTTTGGCCGGGCGGTTCTAGGAAGAGTCTTGCTAGATCCAAACTTCTTCCATTTAAGAATGATGGAGGCCACCGTGTTCTTGGGGACCTTCAATGCTGCAGAAATGTTTTGGAACCCAGATCTGAGCCTCGACACAATCCTGTCTCGGAGCACTACAGACAATTCCTTGGACCTCATGATTTTGGTTTTTGCTCTGACATGCACTGTCAACTGTGAGACCTTATATAAACAGGTTGGTGCCTTTCCAAATCATGTCCAATCAATAGAATTTACCACAGGTGGACTCCAATCAAGTTGTAGAAACATCTCAAGGATGATAAATGGAGACAGGATGCCACCTGAACTCAATTTTGAGTCTCATAGTAAAAGCTCTGAATACTTATGTAAATATCGATATATTTTTTTTATTTATATGTACATTTGCAACAAAAAAAAAAAATCTCAAAACCGGTTTTCGCTTTGTCATTATGGGTTATTGTGTGTAGATTGCTGAGAAATTTTGTTCTTTGTATCAATTTTAGAATAAGGCTGTAACGTAGCAAAATGTGAGAAAAAGTCAAGGGGTCTGAATACTTTCTGAAGGCACTGTATGTGTTAGTTTGTGCATCTTCTGTGCGACATGCCTGTTCCTGTTCCTACCCCCCCCCCCCCCCCCCCCCGCCCCCACACACACACACACACACACACACACACACACACACACACACACACACACACACACACACACACACACACAGACACACACAGACACACACAGACACACAGACACACAGACACACACACACAGACACACGCCCCTGTTCCTTACACCCTACACGCTGTTAGACTGAGCTCTGCAGTATGGCTGCTAACCCTGTTATTGATGGGGTGCTTCTTTCCTGTTTTAAGGAGAGGAGTCCTTAGCCTGTAGATCTACTCCAGACACACACACACAGACACACACACACACACACACACACACACACACACACACACACACACACACACACACACACACACACACACACACACACACACACACACACACACACACACACACACACACACACAGACACACACACACACACACACACACACACACACACACACATACACACACACACACACACATACACACACACACAGACACACACAGACACACAGAAACACAGACACACACACACAGACACAGACACACACACACACGCCCCTGTTCCTTACACCCTACACGCTGTTAGACTGAGCTCTGCAGTATGGCTGCTAACCCTGTTATTGATGGGGTGCTTCTTTCCTGTTTTAAGGAGAGGAGTCCTTAGCCTGTAGATCTACTCCAGACACACACACACGACACACGACACACGACACACGACACACGACAGACAGACAGACAGACAGACAGACAGACAGACAGACAGACAGACAGACAGACAGACAGACAGACAGACAGACAGACAGACACACACACACACAGACACAGACACAGACACAGACACAGACACACACACACACACACACACACACACACACACACACACACACACACACACACACACACACACACACACACACACACACGTGGGGAAGGGACTGCTTGGTGTGAATCACTCGTTGAGGACTAATAAAACCAGCTGGGAAGAGCAAAGCGTTGAATCCGCTCAGTGTCGGTTGAAGTAAACAAAGGACATATATTACTCTGAAACAACGGTTTACATTTGTCCAAGATGAAACAACGGTTTACATTTGTCCAAGATGAAACAACGGTTTACATTTGTCCATGATGAAACAACGGTTTACATTTGTCCAAGATGAAACAACGGTTTACATTCGTCCAAGATGAAACAACGGTTTACATTTGTCCATGATGTGGGGCAGAAAGCTCTAGTCCTTCAGGAGCACAGGGGGCAGAAAGCTCTAGTCCTTCAGGGGCACAGGGGGCAGAAGGCTCTAGTCCTTCAGGAGCACAGGAGGCAGAAAGCTCTTGTCCTTCAGGAGCACAGGGGGCAGAAAGCTCTAGTCCTTCAGGGGCACAGGGGGCAGAAGGCTCTAGTCCTTCAGGAGCACAGGGGGCAGAAAGCTCTAGTCCTTCAGGAGCACAGGGGGCAGAAAGCTCTAGTCCTTCAGGAGCACAGGGGGCAGAAAGCTCTAGTCCTTCAGGAGCACAGGGGGCAGAAAGCTCTAGTCCTTCAGGAGCACAGGGGGCAGAAAGCTCTAGTCCTTCAGGAGCACAGGGGGCAGAAAGCTCTAGTCCTTCAGGAGCACAGGGGGCAGAAAGCTCTAGTCCTTCAGGAGCACAGGGGGCAGAAAGCTCTAGTCCTTCAGGGGCACAGGGGGCAGAAAGCTCTAGTCCTTCAGGAGCACAGGAGGCAGAAAGCTCTTGTCCTTCAGGAGCACAGGGGGCAGAAAGCTCTAGTCCTTCAGGGGCACAGGGGGCAGAAGGCTCTAGTCCTTCAGGAGCACAGGGGGCAGAAAGCTCTAGTCCTTCAGGAGCACAGGGGGCAGAAAGCTCTAGTCCTTCAGGAGCACAGGGGGCAGAAAGCTCTAGTCCTTCAGGAGCACAGGGGGCAGAAAGCTCTAGTCCTTCAGGAGCACAGGGGGCAGAAAGCTCTAGTCCTTCAGGAGCACAGGGGGCAGAAAGCTCTAGTCCTTCAGGAGCACAGGGGGCAGAAAGCTCTAGTCCTTCAGGAGCACAGGGGGCAGAAAGCTCTAGTCCTTCAGGAGCACAGGAGGCAGAAAGCTCTTGTCCTTCAGGAGCACAGGGGGCAGAAAGCTCTAGTCCTTCAGGAGCACAGGGGGCAGAAAGCTCTTGTCCTTCAGGAGCACAGGGGGCAGAAAGCTCTAGTCCTTCAGGAGCACAGGGGGCAGAAAGCTCTAGTCCTTCAGGAGCACAGGAGGCAGAATGTGATGAGTCGCTGGCCAGAGAGATGGAGGGAAAGGACTGCCAGGGTTGCCGTACTGTTGTTCCCCCTACAGGTGGCGCCCCAGCCGCTGCGACTACTGCAGATTTGGAAGGAGAACATGCGTGCCGAGCTTAGGCAGGAGATGAAGAAGCAGCTGAGCACCCTGGCAGAGACCCTAGCGAGAGAAGTCAGACAGCAGATGACTCATTCAGCTGCCCCGCCACGGCCGAGGGAGGAGCCAAGAGGGCATGTAGCAGGCGGGGCAATATGTTCCTTTCTCTAATATAAGGAGAGCCCAATTCCAGTGGGACCGGCAGGGCGGACCCATCTGTTTGGGGGGGTGGACAGCCTGGCCACATCCAATGATTCTGCTTCCCCGCAGAGAGATGAACCAGGCCCCTTAAAATCAGGAATCCCCCGGCCGCTGTAGGGCGAGCGTTCGGGGCTGTAGGCACCAGGCAGGAGGAAAGCCCTGAGAAGTTTGCCGTTGTGAGAGAAATACCCTCATATAGTAGTGGAGGTAAACGGAATAAAGAATACCATGTGTTTTGGATACAGGGTCCCAAGTAATGATTGTTCAGTCAAAAAAAAAAATCATAAGTGGCTTGGCCATATCCCCATGCAGGATTTCTTCAGACCTCAGCTGGCTCATGTTGAAGGCAGCCAATGACCCTACACATCCCGTATGTTGGCTACCTCAGTCGGGGATTTTTTGTTGTTGTTGTGGGAGGAGTTCAAGTTCCAGCCAAGGGGATTGTGATTGTCAAGGATGACTGTCTGGGGGCTGACCAAAGAATCCTTGGGATGAACGTTATAGCCCAATGCTGACAAGAGAAGAAGAAGAGAAAGAGGAAGAAGCTGTTCCAAGGAGTCTCCCAGGGTGTCACTGGGTTCAACGTCACCTTTGGGGCAGCTGCCAGGAAGGAGTGACAGAATGCTTTCGCTGTCTGCTGTCTGCAGAAGAGTCATGCAGACCGATGAGCCTGAACGGGGACCAGGTACTGCACTGCACGCCTGTTTAAGAGTGACCCCAATGAGATCCCAGCTAACAGTGAGAAGTTTCTATGGGCTGTTGGAAAGGAGCTCCTCCAAAGACTATTATGCCCTGGTGGAGGATCCTGGTGAAGGATCCTGGCAGGGGATCCTGGCGAAGGATCCTGGCGAAGGATCCTGGCGGAGGATCCTGTCGGAGGATCCTGGCGAAGGATCCTGATGAAGGATCCTGGTGAAGGATCCTGGTGGAGGATCCTGGTGAAGGATCCTGGTGGAGGATCCTGGTGAAGGATCCTGGTGGAGGATCCTGGTGAAGGACACTGGTGGAGGATCCTGGTGAAGGATCCTGGTGAAGGATCCTGGTGGAGGATCCTGGTGGTGGATCCTGGTGAAGGATCCTGGTGAAGGATCCTGGTGGAGGATCCTGGTGGTGGATCCTGGTGAAGGATCCTGGTGGTGGATCCTGGTGAAGGATCCTGGTGGAGGATCCTGGTGGAGGATCCTGGTGAAGGACACTGGTGGAGGATCCTGGTGAAGACCCTCCCTCAAACCTCTCGCCTGGACCCCAATCATATGTCTCTCCCTCCCTCCCTCCCCCAAAACTCTCGCCTGGTTCCCAGCCATATCTCTCTCTCCCCCCCTCCCCCAAAACTCTTGCCTAGGCTGCAGCCATATCTCTCTCTCCCCCTCCCCAAAGCTATCACCTGGTTCCCAGCCATATCTCTCTCTCCCCCCTCCCCCAAAACTCTTGCCTGGGCCCCAGCCATATCTCTCTCCCCCCTCCCTCCCTCAAAACTCTCGCCTGGGCCCCAGCCATATCTCGCTCTCCACCTCCCTCCCCCAAAGCTCTCGCCTGGTTCCCAGCCATATCTCTCTCTACCCCCCTCCCCCAAAACTCTTGCCTAGGCTGCAGCCATATCTCTCTCTCCCCCTCCCCAAAGCTCTTGCCTGGGCCCCAGCCATATCTCTCTCTCCCCTCCCATCTATCTCTCCCTCTCCTCTTTCTCTCTCCCTCCCCTCTATCCGTCTAACCCTCCCTTTCTCCGTCCCTACCCCGATATCTCTCTCCCTCCCCCCTTTCCCCCTCCCCTCCCTCTCCACTCCTCTTCCTGTCCTGTCCGCACTCAGCAACTAATGGCGAGGCCTCATTAGGTATAATATACTTTCTGGTTTGCAGCAGGCCTTTCTCCAAGGGATATTTGAAGTGGGGAGAAGGCACTGACGTTAGTGGAGGACTGAAGGACTGAAGCAAAATCTCTCTCTCTCCCCCTCCTCATCCATCCCTCTCACCGTCCCTTCATCCTCCTCTCTTCCTCTCTCTCGTTCCCCCTACACCTACAACCCTGGGGTCCTCCGTACAACAGCTCTTCGACAGAGAGGGCTGTCATCTCGAAACACGCGCACACACACACACACACACACACACACACACACACACACACACACACACACACACACACACACACACACACACACACACACACACACACACACACACACACACACACACACACACACACACACAGGGTCACCATCTCCATTGACAGGAACAGGTGCTGTGTCCAGGAGTGTGTGCCAGCGATGGGGCTGGGTTGGGTTCACTGGATCAGACCGGGCCAGGCTTCCACACACATGACACCAGTATGACATCATACCTCCAACAACACTCTTTGCCTTGTAGAGAAGAAAGGGAAGTGCTGCTAAGGTCCACGATAGTATGTTTTGGTAGACAGAAGCTACTAAGGTCCACGATAGTATGTTTTGGTAGACAGAAGCAACTAAAGTCCACGATAGTATGTTTTGGTAGACAGAAGCTGCTAAGGTCCATGATAGTATGTTTTGGTAGACAGAAGCTACTAAGGTCCACGATAGTATGTTTTGGTAGACAGAAGCTACTAAGGTCCACGATAGTATGTTTTGGTAGACAGAAGCTACTAAGGTCCACGATAGTATGTTTTGGTAGACAGAAGCAACTAAAGTCCACGATAGTATGTTTTGGTAGACAGAAGCAACTAAAGTCCACGATAATATGTTTTGGTAGACAGAAGCAACTAAAGTCCACGATAGTATGTTTTGGTAGATAGAAGGTGCTCTTTGGTAAAAGGGGTAGATTGGTCATCAAAAAGAAAGGAGGACCAAGGCATTCTTCATATAATTAATTAAAATGACTTTATTTGTATGGAATGTTCAATGGAAACAAAGATTACAAACTGGGTTTTGTCTGCATGGCCTTCATCAGGGAGTACTCTCTGAAACTCGTCAGAGTCGATAGAAAATACTACCTAGAGCTGAGTATAATCATAGTGAATAACCCTGGAGGATGTAGTATAGTGTAAGTATAACGAATGACCAAATAGTTCATTAGGATGGAATCAGAATGTAGTCTATTTATCTGTTCTGGAACAGAGCATTCCCCATCAGAATGTAGTCTATTTATCTGTTATTCTAGAACAGAGCATTCCCCATCAGAATGTAGTCTATTTATCTGTTGTTCTGGAACAGAGCATTCCCCATCAGAATGTAGTCTATTTATCTGTTGTTCTGGAACAGAGCATTCCCCATCAGAATGTAGTCTATTTATCTGTTGTTCTAGAACAGAGCATTCCCCATCAGAATGTAGTCTATTTATCTGTTATTCTAGAACAGAGCATTCCCCATCAGAATGTAGTCTATTTATCTGTTGTTCTGGAACAGAGCATTCCCCATCAGAATGTAGTCTATTTATCTGTTGTTCTGGAACAGAGCATTCCCCATCAGAATGTAGTCTATTTATCTGTTGTTCTGGAACAGAGCATTCCCCATCAGAATGTAGTCTATTTATCTGTTGTTCTGGAACAGAGCATTCCCCATCAGAATGTAGTCTATTTATCTGTTGTTCTGGAACAGAGCATTCCCATCAGAATGTAGTCTATTTATCTGTTGTTCTAGAACAGCGCATTCCCATCAGAATGTAGTCTATTTATCTGTTTTTCTAGAACAGAGCATTCCAAATCAGAATGTAGTCTATTTATCTGTTGTTCTAGAACAGAGCATTCCAAATCAGAATGTAGTCTATTTATCTGTTGTTCTGGAACAGAGCATTCCAAATCAGAATGTAGTCTATTTATCTGTTGTTCTGGAACAGAGCATCCCCATCAGAATGTAGTCTATTTATCTGTTGTTCTGGAACAGAGCATTCCCATCAGAATGTAGTCTATTTATCTGTTGTTCTGGAACAGAGCATTCCCATCAGAATGTAGTCTATTTATCTGTTGTTCTAGAACAGAGCATTCCCCATCAGAATGTAGTCTATTTATCTGTTGTTCTAGAACAGAGCATTCCCCATCAGAATGTAGTCTATCTGTTGTTCTGGAACAGAGCATTCCCACCTGGTCTGGAAGAGAATCATTACTTAGTCAGACACCAGTGTAATTAGTTGCAGGAGATAATAGCCCATATCAGTCTCTGTCAGGGTCAGACTGGGACCAGAAATCATCCCGGGTATTTCTTCCCAGGCGCCTCAATATTAGACAAATATTTTTTTTTTAATTGCAACAACAACAAAAAAAAACACATTCAGACAGGCCCGTTGGGTTAAAATTGTACAAGCCCATCTGGCATTTGCCCGAAATGCCCTATGGCCGGTTCACTCCTTGTCTGTGTCCCAGTTGGTTCCAGGTCTCCACTGAAATCTGTCATCCTTAAGAAGACGGCCAACGTCCACGCGAGTCCTTCAGGAGCTCCTAAATTGCTATCTCATAAATCGGCGGACGCGTTTTTTCAGAAAGGTGTCTTACTTTACCCATGATTCACAGCTAATTTGAATAGGTTAGTCAGACTTATGTTTAGGTGTACCTAGGTGAGTCAGACTTTTGTTGGGTGTCTGTAAAGAGTTCACTCAAGTGTAAATATACGTTTACTAATCCCAGCTCTTTATATTGTGTGACTATAATAAGTTTTCCCACTTTCTCTCCCACTGTGCTGCTCGCATAGTGATCAATCAGGGCGATAGATGCCCCTCCATCTGCTGCTGACACCGCCGTCCATATAACCAGCGCCTGTCCGTTTCTGCTGTTTTATGGACTCATCTGCCGAGTTAGGGCTTCTGTCACAATTATCATTTTTTAGGAATACATTTTCATGAATATATTACCGTCTTCTCTTCCCCATTTGGTGTGGTGTTGTTTCTCTCACAGTTTAATCACAGATAAATCAGCCACATATTTGCTGTCCATCTGCTGTGAAGGTGCAGTGAAGATGCTTTGGGCCTCCCCATCTCTCTCTCTCTCCCCCCGTCTCTCTCTCTCTCTCTCCCCCCATCTCTCTGTTCCTCTTCTCTCTCTCTCTCTCTCTCTCCCCCCATCTCTCTGTTCCTCTTCTCTCTCCCCCCATCTCTCTGTTCCTCTTCTCTCTCTCTCTCTTTCTGTTGCTCTTCTCTCTCCCGCTCTCTGTCTGTCTGTCTGTCTGTCTGTCTGTCTGTCTGTCTGTCTGTCTGTCTGTCTGTCTGTCTGTCTGTCTGTCTGTCTGTCTGTCTGTCTGTCTGTCTGTCTGTCTGTCTGTCTGTCTGTCTGTCTGTCTGTCTGTCTGTCTCAGACTGGTGGATTAGCCAGTACACATCTCCACAGTCTGATTGTCTGTCTGTGCTGACGTGGAATATAATAATACAGTTTTTTTTTTCAAATCTGAGAGAAATTCAGAGAGACATTGTCTTCCGTCCTTTGGATCAGGGCCCAATTGTGACATCCAGAGCCATATAACTAGAGAGCAGGACCATATGTTCTATTGATAGACATTTCGTAACATAGCACTGTTTAAATATTCCCCATGTCATGTTAATGAGGTTCTAACATGGCTGTTATAGAATGTTGTAGTGTCATGTTAATGAGGTTCTAACATGGCTGTTATAGAATGGTGTAGTGTCATGTTAATGGGGGAGATAACATGGCTGTTATAGAATGTTGTAGTGTCATGTTAATGGGGCTCTAATATGGCTGTTATAGAATGTTATAGTGTCATGTTAATGGGGCTCTAACATGACTGTTATAGAATGTTGTAGTGTCATGTTAATGGGGTTCTAACATGGCTGTTATAGAATGTTGTAGTGTCATGTTAATGGGGTTCTAACATGGCTGTTATAGAATGTTGTAGTGTCATGTTAATGGGGTTCTAACATGGCTGTTATAGAATGTTGTGGTGTCATGTTAATGGGGTTCTAACATGGCTGTTATAGAATGTTGTAGTGTCATGTTAATGGGGTTCTAACATGGCTGTTATAGAATGTTGTAGTGCCATGTTAATGGGGGAGATAACATGGCTGTTATAGAATGTTGTAGTGTCATGTTAATGGGGTTCTAACATGGCTGTTATAGAATGTTGTAGTGTCATGTTAATGGGGGAGATAACATGGCTGTTATAGAATGTTGTAGTGTCATGTTAATGGGGTTCTAACATGGCTGTTATAGAATGTTGTAGTGTCATGTTAATGGGGTTCTAACATGGCTGTTATAGAATGTTGTAGTGTCATGTTAATGGAGCTCTAACATGGCTGTTATAGAATGTTGTAGTGTCATGTTAATGGGGTTATAACATGGCTGTTATAGAATGTTGTAGTGTCATGTTAATGGGGTTCTAACATGGCTGTTATAGAATGTTGTAGTGTCATGTTAATGGGGCTCTAACATGGCTGTTATAGAATGTTGTAGTGTCATGTTAATGGAGCTCTAACATGGCTGTTATAGAATGTTGTAGTGTCATGTTAATGGGGTTCTAACATGGCTGTTATAGAATGTTGTAGTGTCATGTTAATGGGGTTCTAACATGGCTGTTATAGAATGTTGTAGTGTCATGTTAATGAGGCTCTAAGATGGCTGTTATAGAATGTTGTAGTGTCATGTTAATGGGGTTCTAACATGGCTGTTATAGAATGTTGTAGTGTCATGTTAATGGGGGAGATAACATGGCTGTTATAGAATGTTGTAGTGTCATGTTAATGGGGCTCTAATATGGCTGTTATAGAATGTTGTAGTGTCATGTTAATGGGGGAGATAACATGGCTGTTATAGAATGTTGTAGTGTCATGTTAATGGGGTTATAACATGGCTGTTATAGAATGTTGTAGTGTCATGTTAATGAGGTTCTAACATGGCTGTTATAGAATGTTGTAATGTCATGTTAATGAGGTTCTAACATGGCTGTTATAGAATGTTGTAGTGTCATGTTAATGGGGCTCTAACATGGCTGTTATAGAATGTTGTAGTGTCATGTTAATGGGGTTCTAACATGGCTGTTATAGAATGTTGTAGTGTCATGTTAATGGGGTTCTAACATGGCTGTTATAGAATGTTGTAGTGTTAATGAGGCTCTAACATGGCTGTTATAGAATGTTGTAGTGTCATGTTAATGGGGTTCTAACATGGTTGCTATAGAATGTTGTAGTGTCATGTTAATGGGGGAGATAACATGGCTGTTATAGAATGTTGTAGTGTCATGTTAATGGGGTTCTAACATGGCTGTTATAGAATGTTGTAGTGTCATGTTAATGGGGGAGATAACATGGCTGTTATAGAATGTTGTAGTGTCATGTTAATGGGGATCTAATATGTCTGTTATAGAATGTTGTAGTGTCATGTTAATGGGGGAGATAACATGGCTGTTATAGAATGTTGTAGTGTCATGTTAATGGAGCTCTAACATGGCTGTTATAGAATGTTGTAGTGTCATGTTAATGGGGTTCTAACATGGCTGTTATAGAATGTTGTAGTGTCATGTTAATGGGGTTCTAACATGGCTGTTATAGAATGTTGTAGTGTCATGTTAATGGAGCTCTAACATGGCTGTTATAGAATGTTGTAGTGTCATGTTAATGGGGTTATAACATGGCTGTTATAGAATGTTGTAGTGTCATGTTAATGGGGTTCTAACATGGCTGTTATAGAATGTTGTAGTGTCATGTTAATGGGGCTCTAACATGGCTGTTATAGAATGTTGTAGTGTCATGTTAATGGAGCTCTAACATGGCTGTTATAGAATGTTGTAGTGTCATGTTAATGGGGTTCTAACATGGCTGTTATAGAATGTTGTAGTGTCATGTTAATGGGGTTCTAACATGGCTGTTATAGAATGTTGTAGTGTCATGTTAATGAGGCTCTAAGATGGCTGTTATAGAATGTTGTAGTGTCATGTTAATGGGGTTCTAACATGGCTGTTATAGAATGTTGTAGTGTCATGTTAATGGGGTTCTAACATGGCTGTTATAGAATGTTGTAGTGTCATGTTAATGGGGGAGATAACATGGCTGTTATAGAATGTTGTAGTGTCATGTTAATGGGGCTCTAATATGGCTGTTATAGAATGTTGTAGTGTCATGTTAATGGGGGAGATAACATGGCTGTTATAGAATGTTGTAGTGTCATGTTAATGGGGTTATAACATGGCTGTTATAGAATGTTGTAGTGTCATGTTAATGAGGTTCTAACATGGCTGTTATAGAATGTTGTAATGTCATGTTAATGAGGTTCTAACATGGCTGTTATAGAATGTTGTAGTGTCATGTTAATGGGGCTCTAACATGGCTGTTATAGAATGTTGTAGTGTCATGTTAATGGGGTTCTAACATGGCTGTTATAGAATGTTGTAGTGTCATGTTAATGGGGTTCTAACATGGCTGTTATAGAATGTTGTAGTGTTAATGAGGCTCTAACATGGCTGTTATAGAATGTTGTAGTGTCATGTTAATGGGGTTCTAACATGGTTGCTATAGAATGTTGTAGTGTCATGTTAATGGGGGAGATAACATGGCTGTTATAGAATGTTGTAGTGTCATGTTAATGGGGTTCTAACATGGCTGTTATAGAATGTTGTAGTGTCATGTTAATGGGGGAGATAACATGGCTGTTATAGAATGTTGTAGTGTCATGTTAATGGGGATCTAATATGTCTGTTATAGAATGTTGTAGTGTCATGTTAATGGGGGAGATAACATGGCTGTTATAGAATGTTGTAGTGTCATGTTAATGGGGTTCTAACATGGCTGTTATAGAATGTTGTAGTGTCATGTTAATGAGGTTCTAACATGGCTGTTATAGAATGTTGTAGTGTCATGTTAATGAGGTTCTAACATGGCTGTTATAGAATGTTGTAGTGTCATGTTAATGGGGCTCTAACATGGCTGTTATAGAATGTTGTAGTGTCATGTTAATGGGGTTCTAACATGGCTGTTATAGAATGTTGTAGTGTCATGTTAATGGGGTTCTAACATGGCTGTTATAGAATGTTGTAGTGTTAATGAGGCTCTAACATGGCTGTTATAGAATGTTGTAGTGTCATGTTAATGGGGTTCTAACATGGTTGCTATATAATGTTGTAGTGTCATGTTAATGGGGGAGATAACATGGCTGTTATAGAATGTTGTAGTGTCATGTTAATGGGGATCTAATATGTCTGTTATAGAATGTTGTAGTGTCATGTTAATGGGGGAGATAACATGGCTGTTATAGAATGTTGTAGTGTCATGTTAATGGGGTTCTAACATGGCTGTTATAGAATGTTGTAGTGTCATGTTAATGAGGTTCTAACATGGCTGTTATAGAATGTTGTAGTGTCATGTTAATGAGGTTCTAACATGGCTGTTATAGAATGTTGTAGTGTCATGTTAATGGGGCTCTAACATGGCTGTTATAGAATGTTGTAGTGTCATGTTAATGGGGTTCTAACATGGCTGTTATAGAATGTTGTAGTGTCATGTTAATGGGGTTCTAACATGGCTGTTATAGAATGTTGTAGTGTTAATGAGGCTCTAACATGGCTGTTATAGAATGTTGTAGTGTCATGTTAATGGGGTTCTAACATGGTTGCTATATAATGTTGTAGTGTCATGTTAATGGGGGAGATAACATGGCTGTTATAGAATGTTGTAGTGTCATGTTAATGGGGTTCTAACATGGCTGTTATAGAATGTTGTAGTGTCATGTTAATGGGGTAATGGGGGAGATAACATGGCTGTTATAGAATGTTGTAGTGTCATGTTAATGGGGCTCTAATATGGCTGTTATAGAATGTTGTAGTGTCATGTTAATGGGGGAGATAACATGGCTGTTATAGAATGTTGTAGTGTCATGTTAATGGGGTTCTAACATGGCTGTTATAGAATGTTGTAGTGTCATGTTAATGGGGGAGATAACATGGCTGTTATAGAATGTTGTAGTGTCATGTTAATTGGGTTCTAACATGGCTGTTATAGAATGTTGTAGTGTAATGTTAATGAGGTTCTAACATGGCTGTTATAGAATGTTGTAGTGTCATGTTAATGGGGCTCTAACATGGCTGTTATAGAATGTTGTAGTGTCATGTTAATGGGGTTCTAACATGGCTGTTATAGAATGTTGTAGTGTCATGTTAATGGGGGAGATAACATGGCTGTTATAGAATGTTGTAGTGTCATGTTAATGGGGCTCTAACATGGCTGTTATAGAATGTTGTAGTGTCATGTTAATGGGGGAGATAACATGACTGTTATAGAATGTTGTAGTGTCATGTTAATGAGGTTCTAACATGGCTGTTATAGAATGTTGTAGTGTCATGTTAATGGGGCTCTAACATGGCTGTTATAGAATGTTGTAGTGTCATGTTAATGGGGTTCTAACATGGCTGTTATAGAATGTTGTAGTGTCATGTTAATGGGGCTCTAACATGGCTGTTATAGAATGTTGTAGTGTCATGTTAATGGGGTTCTAACATGGCTGTTATAGAATGTTGTAGTGTTAATGAGGCTCTAACATGGCTGTTATAGAATGTTGTAGTGTCATGTTAATGGGGTTCTAACATGGCTGTTATAGAATGTTGTAGTGTCATGTTAATGAGGTTCTAACATGGCTGTTATAGAATGTTGTAGTGTCATGTTAATGAGGTTCTAACATGGCTGTTATAGAATGTTGTAGTGTCATGTTAATGGGGCTCTAACATGGCTGTTATAGAATGTTGTAGTGTCATGTTAATGTGGTTCTAACATGGTTGCTATAGAATGTTGTAGTGTCATGTTAATGGGGCTCTAACATGGCTGTTTTAGAATGTTGTAGTGTCATGTTAATGGGGTTCTAACATGGCTGTTATAGAATGTTGTAGTGTTAATGAGGCTCTAACATGGCTGTTATAGAATGTTGTAGTGTCATGTTAATGTGGTTCTAACATGGTTGCTATAGAATGTTGTAGTGTCATGTTAATGGGGCTCTAACATGGCTGTTATAGAATGTTGTAGTGTCATGTTAATGGGGTTCTAACATGGCTGTTATAGAATGTTGTAGTGTCATGTTAATGGGGCTCTAACATGGCTGTTATAGAATGTTGTAGTGTCATGTTAATGGGGTTCTAACATGGCTGTTATAGAATGTTGTAGTGTCATGTTAATGGGGTTCTAACATGGCTGTTTTAGAGTGTTGTAGTGTCATGTTAATGGGGTTCTAACATGGCTGTTATAGAATGTTGTAGTGTCATGTTAATGGGGTTCTAACATGGCTGTTATAGAATGTTGTAGTGTCATGTTAATGGGGTTCTAACATGGCTGTTATAGAATGTTGTAGTGTCATGTTAATGGGGTTCTAACATGGCTGTTATAGAATGTTGTAGTGTCATGTTAATGGGGTTCTAACATGGCTGTTATAGAATGTTGTAGTGTCATGTTAATGGGGTTCTAACATGGCTGTTATAGAATGTTGTAGTGTCATGTTAATGGGGTTCTAACATGGCTGTTATAGAATGTTGTAGTGTCATGTTAATGAGGCTCTAACGTGGCTGTTATAGAATGTTGTAGTGTCATGTTAATGGGGTTCTAACATGGCTGTTATAGAATGTTGTAGTGTTATGTTAATGGGGTTCTAACATGGCTGTTATAGAATGTTGTAGTGTCATGTTAATGGGGGAGATAACATGGCTGTTATAGAATGTTGTAGTGTCATGTTAATGGGGCTCTAACATGGCTGTTATAGAATGATGTAGTGTCATGTTAATGGGGTTCTAACATGGCTGTTATAGAATGTTGTAGTGTCATGTTAATGGGGCTCTAACATGGCTGTTATAGAATGTTGTAGTGTCATGTTAATGGGGGAGATAACGTGGCTGTTATAGAATGTTGTAGTGTCATGTTAATGGGGTTCTAACATGGCTGTTATAGAATGTTGTAGTGTCATGTTAATGAGGTTCTAACATGGCTGTTATAGAATGTTGTAGTGTCATGTTAATGGGGGAGATAACATGGCTGTTATAGAATGTTGTAGTGTCATGTTAATGGGGTTCTAACATGGCTGTTATAGAATGTTGTAGTGTCATGTTAATGGGGTTATAATATGGCTGTTATAGAATGTTGTAGTGTCATGTTAATGGGGCTCTAACATGGCTGTTATAGAATGTTGTAGTGTCATGTTAATGAGGTTCTAACATGGCTGTTATAGAATGTTGTAGTGTCATGTTAATGGGGCTCTAATATGGCTGTTATAGAATGTTCTAATGTGTCATGTTAATGGGGGAGATAACATGGCTGTTATAGAATGTTGTAGTGTCATGTTAATGGGGTTCTAACATGGCTGTTATAGAATGTTGTAGTGTCATGTTAATGAGGTTCTAACATGGCTGTTATAGAATGTTGTAGTGTCATGTTAATGATGTTCTAAATGGCTGTTATAGAATGTTGTAGTGTCATGTTAATGGGGCTCTAACATGGCTGTTATAGAATGTTGTAGTGTCCATGTTAATGGGTTCTAACATGGCTGTTATAGAATGTTGTAGTGTCATGTTAATGGGGTTTCTAACT
>NW_024060838.1:5000-12500 GCF_016432855.1 Salvelinus namaycush
AATAACACCCTAAATCGGTGCGCCGAAGGGCTGGAATAACACCCTAAATCGGGCGCCGAAGGGTTGGAATAACACCCTAAATCGGGCGCCGAAGGGCTGGAATAACACCCTAAATCGGGCACCGAAGGGTTGGGAATCACCCTAAATCGGTCGCCGGAGGTAAAAGGTCCAAGGGACCATGGTTCCGAGGGTCTTCACATCCCTCAAACGTGTCCGTTTCACGTTTCCTAATCGGATCCTGAGCAGTTTGCCACCACCGCGATTCTCTAGGACCATGGAAGTCCTGTTGTCAAAAGTCAGGTTTCTCAAATCGCGCCCGGTACCTGTCTGGTCCACCCACCAGGAGTGTGTCATCGCCGGACAGGCCGAATTATCGAAAAAAGGCGTGTCAATCGATAGATTTCAATGTGCTCCGATTTTTTGCCAAAAGTTTGTGGACACTAAAACCGTTTAAAACGTTAATAAACACAAAAAATACAACTCCAATCTGGTTGAGGTTTTTTTTGCACGAAAGGGTACAAATAGACGAACATTTTCATCTAATTATAACCGTTTTTCTATAAAACATTTAATAGAAAATCGTGTTTTAATGTTTTGGGGAAAAAATCACTTGCCTGTACAATAGATTCCTATGGTTCCGAAATTTTTTTTACAGTGGATAACTGTTGACCATCACGAGAGAGGGTATGAGCCAAAATTTGGGGCATCTAGCCCATCGGGAATTATGTTTTATCATTATTTCAAGATTTCGGGAATTGGTCGAAAAAGTGACAGAGTGCCACTGCCGTGCACCCTGGTATTATTTTTGGGTTACCAGGTGCATATTTTTATTAATGGTTTTAAATGATTTTAGATTAGGCTACATACCTCAATACCCTATATGGAACAACCATACTACGGACCCAAGTCAGTTGGGGCCGGCCTGAGTGATTTATGAAGCTTTTAAAAAATGTTTGTACTCATCCTCCCTTCTGTGCACCTGGTATTATTTTTGGGTTACCAGGTGCTCCTATTGAAATCGAATGAGTGCACCTGGTATTATTTTTGGGTTACCAGGTGCTGCTATTGAAATCGAATGAAAATGATTTTAAATGCCTGCAGACACCCATGCCCGCTATGGGAGCACCATACTATGGGCACAAGTCAGTGGGGGCCGGCCTGAGGGATTTATGGAGCTTTTCAAAAAAGGTCCGAAAATATTCTATGTTGAAACTACTCAGGAAAACGGCTAAGTGCCCTCTCTTTGGGTTACCAGGTGCTCCTATTCTAATCGAATGAAAATGGAATTTAAATGACCTGCAGACACCCATGCCCGCTATGGGAGCACCATACTATGGGCACAAGTCAGTGGCACCGGCCTAAGGGATTTATGGAGCTTTTATATAAAATGTCTGTACTCATCCTCCCCTCCGTTGCACCTGGCTATTATTTTTGGCTTTACCAGGTGCTCCTATTCTAATCGAATGAAAATGAATTTAAATGACCTGCAGACACCCATGCCCGCTATGGGAGCACCATACTATGGGCACAAGTCAGTGGGCACCGGCTTAGGGATTTATGGAGCTTTTCAAAAATACGGTCCTGAATACTTTCTATGTTGAACTACTCAGGAAAAACGACAGAGTGCCACTTTTTGGGTTACCAGGTGCCCCTATTTAAATCGAATGAAAACGAATCTAAATGACCTGCAGGACACCCGATCGCCCGCTATGGGAGCACCATACTACGGGCACAAGTCAGTAGGCACCGGCCTAAGGGATTTATGGAGCTTTTATATAAAAGGTCTGTCCGCATCCTCACTCCTGACCAGCCACCTTTATGGTTTATTTGGGTTTACCAGGTGCTGCCCTTACATTGAAATCGAATGAAAATGACTTTAAGGGCCTGCCCACACCCATCGCCCGCTATGGGAGCACCATACTACGGGCACCAAGTCAGTAGGCACCGGCCTAAGGGATTTATGGAGCTTTTAATAAAAAGTCCTGAATACTTTCTACCATGTTGAACTTATTCAGGAAAAACGGACAGAGTGCCCTCTTTTTCTGGGTTACCAGGTGCCCCTATTTAAATCGAATGAAAACTGACTTTAAGGGCCTGCCCACGGCCCATGGACCGCTATGGGAGCCACCATTAGCTAAGGGGTACAAGTCAGTAGGCACCGGCCTAAGGGATTTATGGAGCTTTTCAAAATTAGTCCGAAAATATTCTATGTTGAACTATTCAGGAAAAACGACAGAGTGCCCTCTTTTTGGGTTACCAGGTGCCGCTATTGAAATCGAATGAAAATGACTTTTAAGGGCCTGCCCACACCCATGCCCGATATGGGAGCACCATAGTAGGGGTCCAAGTCAGTAGGCACCGGCCTAAGGGATTTATGGAGCTTTTAAAAAGTCCGAAAATATTCTATGTTGCTATTCAAAACGACGACCCCTTTTTGGGTTACCAGGTGCCGCTATTGAAATCGAATGAAAATGACTTTTAAGGGCCTGCCCACGCCCATGCCCGATATGGGAGCACCATAGTAGGGGTCCAAGTCAGTAGGCACCGGCCTAAGGGATTTATGGAGCTTTTCAAAAAAAGTCCGAAAATATTCTATGTTGAATTATTCAGGAAAAACGACAGAGTGCCCTCTTTTTGGGTTACCAGGTGCCGCTATTGAAATCGAATGAAAATGACTTTTAAGGGCCTGCCCACGCCCATGCCCGATATGGGAGCACCATAGTAGGGGTCCAAGTCAGTAGGCACCGGCCTAAGGGATTTATGGAGCTTTTCAAAAAAAGTCCGAAAATATTCTATGTTGAATTATTCAGGAAAAACGACAGAGTGCCCTCTTTTTGGGTTACCAGGTGCCCCTATTGAAATCGAATGAAAACGACTTTTAAGGGCCTGCCCACGCCCATGCCCGATATGGGAGCACCATAGTAGGGGTCCAAGTCAGTAGGCACCGGCCTAAGGGATTTATGGAGCTTTTAAAAAAAAAATATTCTATGTTGATTCAAACGACAGAGTGCCCTCTTTTTGGGTTACCAGGTGCCGCTATTGAAATCGAATGAAAACGACTTTTAAGGGCCTGCCCACACCCATGCCCGATATGGGAGCACCATAGTAGGGGTCCAAGTCAGTAGGCACCGGCCTAAGGGATTTATGGAGCTTTTCAAAAAAAGTCCGAAAATATTCTATGTTGAACTATTCAGGAAAAACGACAGAGTGCCCTCTTTTTGGGTTACCAGGTGCCGCTATTGAAATCGAATGAAAATGACTTTTAAGGGCCTGCCCACGCCCATGCCCGATATGGGAGCACCATAGTAGGGGTCCAAGTCAGTAGGCACCGGCCTAAGGGATTTATGGAGCTTTTCAAAAAAAGTCCGAAAATATTCTATGTTGAAATTCAGGAAAAACGACAGAGTGCCCTCTTTTTGGGTTACCAGGTGCCCCTATTGAAATCGAATGAAAACGACTTTTAAGGGCCTGCCCACGCCCATGCCCGATATGGGAGCACCATAGTAGGGGTCCAAGTCAGTAGGCACCGGCCTAAGGGATTTATGGAGCTTTTCAAAAAAGTAAAATATTCTATGTTGAACTATTCAGGAAAAACGACAGACCCTCTTTTTGGGTTACCAGGTGCCGCTATTGAAATCGAATGAAAACGACTTTTAAGGGCCTGCCCACGCCCATGCCCGATATGGGAGCACCATAGTAGGGGTCCAAGTCAGTAGGCACCGGCCTAAGGGATTTATGGAGCTTTTCAAAAAAAGTCCGAAAATATTCTATGTTGAACTATTCAGGAAAAACGACAGAGTGCCCTCTTTTTGGGTTACCAGGTGCCGCTATTGAAATCGAATGAAAATGACTTTTAAGGGCCTGCCCACGCCCATGCCCGATATGGGAGCACCATAGTAGGGGTCCAAGTCAGTAGGCACCGGCCTAAGGGATTTATGGAGCTTTTCAAAAAAAGTCCGAAAATATTCTATGTTGAATTATTCAGGAAAAACGACAGAGTGCCCTCTTTTTGGGTTACCAGGTGCCCCTATTGAAATCGAATGAAAACGACTTTTAAGGGCCTGCCCACGCCCATGCCCGATATGGGAGCACCATAGTAGGGGTCCAAGTCAGTAGGCACCGGCCTAAGGGATTTATGGAGCTTTTAAAAAAAAATATTCTATGTTGATTCAAACGACAGACCCTTTTTTGGGTTACCAGGTGCCGCTATTGAAATCGAATGAAAATGACTTTTAAGGGCCTGCCCACGCCCATGCCCGATATGGGAGCACCATAGTAGGGGTCCAAGTCAGTAGGCACCGGCCTAAGGGATTTATGGAGCTTTTCAAAAAAAGTCCGAAAATATTCTATGTTGAATTATTCAGGAAAAACGACAGAGTGCCCTCTTTTTGGGTTACCAGGTGCCCCTATTGAAATCGAATGAAAACGACTTTTAAGGGCCTGCCCACGCCCATGCCCGATATGGGAGCACCATAGTAGGGGTCCAAGTCAGTAGGCACCGGCCTAAGGGATTTATGGAGCTTTTCAAAAAAAGTCCGAAAATATTCTATGTTGAACTATTCAGGAAAAACGACAGAGTGCCCTCTTTTTGGGTTACCAGGTGCCGCTATTGAAATCGAATGAAAATGACTTTTAAGGGCCTGCCCACACCCATGCCCGATATGGGAGCACCATAGTAGGGGTCCAAGTCAGTAGGCACCGGCCTAAGGGATTTATGGAGCTTTTCAAAAAAAGTCTGTGAATATTCAGGAAACGACACCCTTTTTTGGGTTACCAGGTGCCCCTATTGAAATCGAATGAAAACGACTTTTAAGGGCCTGCCCACCCATGCCCGATATGGGAGCACCATAGTAGGGGCCAAGTCAGTAGGCACCGGCCTAAGGGATTTATGGAGCTTTTAAAAAATAAGGTCTGTACTCATCCTCCCTCCGTGCACCTGGTATTATTTTTGGGTTACCAGGTGCTCCTATTGAAATCGAATGAGTGCACCTGGTATTATTTTTGGGTTACTAGGTGCTCCTATTGAAATAGAATGAAAATGACACACAAAGACAAGGATTAATTGCAAAAATATTATATTTATTTTGAGTTCTTCATTGATTGATTTGTCTCTCAATTAATGTCCGAGCTTGGCTTGCGTTACGAGGCAAATTATGGTAACGGTAGTAACGTGACTGTGTTTCCAGAGAGTGACACATATGGTCAGCCACAGTTCCCCGGTCTGTAACCGACCCATGGTTAAAGTTCAGTGTTGCAATGCTTCGTCGAATTGTTCCAAATGTCACTTTACTTCCAATGCCGAACTCTGCAAAAATCTTTCCCACAAATGCACAGAGATTAAGGTATGGTTTCCGCAGGATGTGAAAAAGAAGAGTGTTGTGTCTGGGGTAATTCCACTCAGATGAGGCCGGATCGCATGGAATTGTTTAAGCCAAGTGTATTCCTCCTGCGATAGAACTATTCTGCACTCCCCGAAGCTGGAGTTCGTTTTGTGGCTTGCAACGCACATCTGATAACCCCCACTTCCAAGGATACTTCTGTAAAATCACTCTCACTGAACATGGTGACTGGGGATCGTCGAGTGCCATTAAATATGGCCAACCGGCTGGACATGAGAGCCGCAAACCTGCGTCTGTCAGAGGAGGTGGCTCGCACTTCCAGCCTACTGAGAACAGCAGGAATAGATTGATTACTTAACTCAACAAATCGGTTTAAATCAGCAGCGCTGAGCACCTCGTCCCTGCAGCGTCTGCGAAATTGTGCCTTGTGCGTTGCCTGACTCTGCCTAGAACTCCTGTCCATCTTTGCAAAGCATAGTAACATTTTTCGAATCATACTGACTTCACATTGCATATTTTGCGGCCGAACTCTATAAGATATTTCAGGAAACTTCGAACATCGGATCGGTACATTTTTAACGTGGATGGTGCCAAACCACGGCCTTCAATCTGCCCATACCAGTCATACACACGCATGTAGCTGTCCAGAAAACACAGTCCTTCATCGAGTTTGCCCTCGGACATAATGTAGAGGAATTCCCGTACTCGGGACAGACTGCTGCGACTATTATCAATGCGTTTAACCGAAGGGTTGATACCATTAGTAAAGGTCGCATAGTCTTTAAAAATTAGAGTATTCCAACCTTGATTCATTGGCGACACACCGGCGTCTTCATCACTGTCGGAGTTGGTGGATGTCGACACGACGCAGGCTTGCTCCCTCGGTTCCGGGCGTTGTTCACCACCGATAGGACTGGTTGACTGCACCGCCGACTGCTCACTCTCGCCACTCAGTTGCTTCTCCGGGGAACAATCGCTGTCAACAGACTGCATAAACCCAGAGTCGTCACCGGGCTCCAGCCGCTGTTCAATGTCGTTGTTAGGCAGCTCTATATCAGTCGAAACCCGGCTAGATTGCACAGCGTGCTTCCATGATAACGTCTTAATCTTAAGTCCATGGACAGTCTTAAAATGTTTGTCGAGCCGCGCGATATGCGTCTTGGTACAAAGTCCACAGTCATGTCGTTGTTTGCTGTACATAGCTTCTCTCTCCTGCCTGCCTTCCTCCGTGTATGTTTGTGTCTGCCAAGAAGCCGAACTCTAATCATGGGTCCTAATTATAGCCAGGTGTGGATACAGGCGTGGCATTGTTAATTGGACTGGAGGGAAATTGAAAGGCCAAGGCCACCTAGTTTCCGCTATACTCCCATGAGTGTGCTTGGCTCAGTGTGTAGAGCCCCCGACTATCACTCAGGAGACCGGGGTTCGAGACCCAGGTGAGGCACACTAATTGCTCTCATTTTACCCCCCCTAAAGAAGGTCTTGAAAGGCCAAGGCAACCTAGTTTCCGCTATACTCCCATGAGTGTGCTTGGCTCAGTGTGTAGAGCCCCCGACTATCACTCAGGAGACCGGGGTTCGAGACCCAGGTGAGGCACACTAATTGCCCTCATTTTACCCCCCCTAAAGAAGGTCTTGAAAGGCCAAGGCAACCTAGTTTCCGCTATACTCCCATGAGTGTGCTTGGCTCAGTGTGTAGAGCCCCCGACTATCACTCAGGAGACCGGGGTTCGAGACCCAGGTGAGGCACACTAATTGCTCTCATTTTACCCCCCCTAAAGAAGGTCTTGAAAGGCCAAGGCAACCTAGTTTCTGCTAAACTCCCAGGACACTGATGGCGGTGGTACAGCACCGAACGACCTAAGCCAGCGATCATGTTCGAGGCTGTTCGAGTCCCATGTGACGGGAACTCACTGCTCTCATTTTACCCCCCTAAAGAAGGTCTTGAAAGGCCAAGGCAACTAGTTTCTGCTCTACTCCCAGGAGTGTGCTTGGCTCAGTGTGTAGAGCGCCCGACTATCACTCAGGAGATCGGGGTTCGAGACCCAGGTGAGGCACACTAATTGCTCTCATTTTACCCCCCTAAAGAAGGTCTTGAAAGGCCAAGGCAACCTAGTTTCTGCTCTACTCCCAGGAGTGTGCTTGGCTCAGTGTGTAGAGCG